>NC_088648.1:35426327-35433827 GCF_964019385.1 Sycon ciliatum | reverse complement strand
TCTGCTCGAGATACGCATTTTTCCTAAACGTATCGTAGCAAACGATGATATCTTCGGCTTCCTCCGAGCCTGTTGACCAGTAACTCGCGATTTTCGATTTCTTTCCTGCTTTTATACCTCGATATTTAGGTACTTGTTTCCCTTCTTCCCATGCTTCATCTTCCACTCTCCTCTCCCCCATTTCCCCATTTTTCTTGCGATATTTATGTGGGAGACTTCCGTGATAAGCATCCATTTGCTTTTGGAGAATCCTTTTAAATAAATACAATACAATACAAAATTTTCCAGAAGAGAAAGGAAAGACGAATCGTTTGATACCTCGCTCGACGACGAGAGTCGTTTTGGTCCCGATCGTCGAAGAGAATTGGGCCATTTTTTGTTCGTCGTAACTATTGTTGTATGTTGTTGTGTAGCCGTATTTCCTGCTCCTAGAGAAGCGTTGCTGGAGTTTTCCCGTGCTTTCAGGAAGTTTTCCTGGTTGGCCCAAGGCTTCGGCCATCCGACAAACATAAATTCGTGAGCGGAAGCTGGTACATTTTTTTGGAAGCTGGTGGAGATGTTCTTGCACTTTATGTGATTTTTAGGGCTCGATGGATGGTCTTCTGCATGTCCTGGCATCTGTATGCTGGATCGGTGGCCAGAAATTCGCTGATTAGCCTTGCAGTACTACGTACTTTGCATCTGAGCATGAAAAATGGCCTCAAGGGCATGGGAGTTGATATTTCGGAGAACTTACTTGAACAACATCATGCTGCTGCGATCATGATAATTGTGCACAATTGTGTTACATGACAGTCGCACTACTAAGCAGTGATAGCTGTGCCTTGTGTTGTACAAACATTATACATCATGACTAGAAACTACCACGCGATCAAGGGTATGCACAGCACGAGTACGCAGCAGCCGAGTCCTGGAAGACGCTCGCACCGTGATTTGGTGGTAGCGGCATAGCACAGTAGAATGCATGCAGCATACTCCTGTGTTAAGCCACAACTGACAAACGTTACGTGCCTACAAGTCATCTACAACAATGTACATGCCATCAATTATATATTCACAGCGTAACGGCACAACTTCCGAAGGCAGATGTCACAATTGGAAGAGAAGATATTTACCAGGCAGACAAACTGTAACTCCAGTCAGACTGCACAGGCGCCAAGTCACAGCAAAAGCACACTCATACTATAGTCATAGTCATGGCTACACACAACACACCCACGATCGCATACGTGCGCGCGCACATGCACCCACCCAGACGCACACACAACATGAATAGCGATATGCGGCACTGCAAAATTTGCACTGCAATAAGAACAGGAAAATGAGCACGTACATGGTGTATGACTACCACTCAATAATGGAAAAAGGCACTAGATTTAAAGTTCAGCTGAGGACGGTGTTATGTCCTGGGTCAGACTTTTCGTGGAAACAACCATGCATAGAGATAACAATGACTATGGACTGTCGGGATTAAGTGGAGTGCAGCCATGCTTACACACTGCCACTGTCCAAAGAGGATGATGGATTCATCACCTGCTGACGTGTCAGATGAGGGCAAACAGTAACACACCTTGCGGACCCTCAAGGCTGATCATTGGTTCCCAGACGTCGCTCACAACGATGTGTAGTAGCGTTGTTATCCGGTCCTGAATTCTGCTGGTCGAGATCAGCCATACCGTTGTGCCAGTTTTGCATCTTGACCTGGGGATCCATCCCTGAATTTACGCTGCATCAATGCTGGTAGAGGTCGGCCAGCTCGATAAGCACAACGCCAGCCGCATCCAACGGCAACAGCAACGAGCAGTACACAGCATTGGTCACACTACATGCCAAGCTGCAGCAATGCATAGCCGACGCGGAAGCAGCCTAGCAGAAAGCCCCACGCATTTAAGGCTGGCCCAGCTACTTAGTTCTGCAAGGCCATTAGCAGTGTACCACCAGCAGCATTTTGGAGGTTGTGCCGGCAACTAAATCCAGCAGGAGTCGCAGGCTGCATTGCATGATCAGACTGAGAATTTCAAGGGAACGGTTTGTTGCTGAATCTCCTGCTCACTCCCATCATATCACTACAAGGTAGCTTATCCATACTGCTAATACTGTGCGGTGCTCTTATGTCGTTGCCGCGGAATGATACTACAGTAATACCAACTGTGAGAAGCCGTGTTGGATCCGTTTTACACTGGTTGCTGTATTCCGAGCTCCAATAGACATTCCTGGGACAAAACCACGAACTAGAAATTCAGTCTTGCACTGTTTCTTCACTTCCATTGTCTTCTGCAGGTTAATGATGATGGCTTAGCACTGAGCAACATCGAACATTTCATGAGATCGTTCAAGACGAGATCGTGAAGAGAAACAAATGCCATGTTACCCCTAATCTGCACCTTTTAGAGATGCACGTCGTGCCAGCTGTAACCCGACTCCATGTGGCCTTGGCTTGCTAGTTGAGCAAGGCTCAGAGAGCATCCATGCGGAATTCAACTCCCACTCTTATTAGAGTGAAGCGTTCCTGCGCCCATGAAACGGCTCGAAGCAATCGCAACGCCTATCAAGAACGCTGCCCATGTCCAGGCCACTCCGTGGCCGTAGCTAAGGCATGGAGGAAAACGGCATCCACTATAATCCTTCTCTTTCGGCTAGCTTACTCCATAGTGACTAAGTCCTGCTCTTCTTCGTCCTCCCTCTGTTACAAATACAATGTTTATTTTGTTGCTTTGATCTTCGCGTTTGGTCAGGTCTAACAAACCCAATTTACATAGGGTTACCTAGTTGATTCTACTTGATTCGAAAAGGATCCACCTGAAAACACACCAAGTTCATAAATCGAACGTGCAATGTGCAAATTTGCGATTTTCAGTGAATTCGACTTCAGTGAATTCGGCCGCAGCTGAACAGCCGTGATCTATTGACTGCCACTGAAACAAAAACTACACTGTGTATTTTCTTCCCAGTGTTGTATGGACGATGAGTACAAGTGTACTCACTCAATAGAAAAGCCCAAGACTAAGCGTGTACTGATGGTCAAGGGAGACCAGACTAAGCGCGTACATTAACGGAAGGCAATGATCGTTCTGGCGCAAAAGATGAAAAAATTCTGGCGTAGTGCACTAGTACGTATTTTATAACAAATCCCACGACGTCATACCGACGTGTATAATATCAGGGTGTATTTACATGTCGATGTAGCTCGTTGGAGGTCCTACTCACACTGAGTTGCTTTGCTTCTTGATAGTTTTCTTAGCAGCGCCGCAAACCCCATTAAAAGCATGGCGGATGGAAAAGAAGTGTTTGGGTGCAGGAGATGCCGGACACCGGTCTTCAGCAGGACGGATATTGTCAACGCACCTTCCATATACATCGTGGTGGTGTCAAAATGCCATAATGTGAAATTCGAAAATGTAGCACGGATTACTGGAAAAAGTGATGCTACCCTGCAAATAACATGTCGCGGATGTGGTACCGAGCTGGGGTCTTATTGCGGAATGGCCAGAGATCCAGCGTTGAAGGAACAGGAAGGCAAATGCCGACTTGAAGTCAACAATATGATGGAGGTCAAACCAGGCCCTTGGGTGTTTACGTCACCCAAACCCTGACTAGAACAGCCGGTATCAAGGTTACACTAGATGTATAAAAGTGTGAAATGTTAACTTTAATAGCAGTGCGTGAGTCCAGCGCACTTCATTCTACACGTAGTTACGGGTAAAATACAGGATCATGCCATATCCACCACAACATCGGAATCAGGGTATAGTTATAGGCAGTGATCGTCAAACATATTGGGATAAAATGTATCCTGTTAATCTCTTCCTAAAGTTCCAGTAGTGATCGCTTTAATTCCCATATGACGGGATGTATGATAAGGAACTTAGCGCCATTGTAACCTCCAGCCCAACCACTACCAGGTTAGGATCTGGAAAAGGCCGAAGCACAGGCTGTGATGAGAGATCTACAATCCTTACATGGTGTTCTTTATCTGCACAACGTGCCACACACGTGTCCGCCGCACACGCAGGAAAGACAGGAGTGTTTTATGTGTGTAGTCTCGGAACAGTTTGCTTCTTATACCTCAGTGAGGGCGTTCGATTATGCCCGCGAATCGATCCAGGAATCGATTCATGAATCGATTCTCGCTATTCATATCACACCATGTGATTAGGGTGAGGGGATTCCGAATCGATTCCAGTGCTCATGACACGGAAATGGAACGACTCGAATGCATGCGAATGGATTCATGAAACGATCCAACTGCGTAATCCAACTCACTCACTGGCGTGGAGAGTGACACGCCGATCTGTTAGCAATGATACGTGCGGGGTTGTTTTCTACAGAAACGAGTAGTAGAAAAACACACTCGCAACCACATTATTGAACAATGATGTGATGCCGAGACCTCAGGTCGGCAGAGCCCTTGATGCCCCACCATCACTGATGTGTCTCGGTGCACCCCTGCTCAGTTTTTACGTTCGCCCTAGTCTCAATGCCATTGTCTTATTGGCTATGACGAGTATGAATGCCGCAGACATCACCACGCAGCATGACAATAATTATGTTGAAAGTTTTAAATTGTGACAGGCAGGCATAGTGGGATGGTCTAAGACCATGATTGAGAAACAGAGGGTACCAGGTTCAAGTCCTGCTTGGAAGCGGAAGGAATTTTTCCAGCCGTGCTGCGACCCACAGTTAATTGGGAACTCGTGGCCTGGCACGAGGGTAACATGGATGCAGCTAATGGGATTTCGGTCTTTGACCACTTGGTGGTGGGTCTGATCTACTCACCTCCCACCGTTTAGGAGCTGCATCTGCGCCTTGATCCTAGAGGGTGCTGGCGTTCCCACGGCGGATGCGGAAAACTCGGCTTCCAGCCGAGTCTCACGCGAACCGTGAAATTTATTATCTATTTTTTAAATTGTGTGTTTCAGAATCGTTTTCAAGCTCCGATCATCAGTGGAAATATATACGGAACTAAGTGATCAAGCGAAAAACCAATTGTCTTTCTAAGAAGAAAAGGATCATAGAGCCACAAGTTAGGCTACATTATCCACTAACACCACCAGTTACTTTACAATCAGCTCATGCGATAACATTGCACAACACTGACCAACAGTACTGACGTTCTACACCTAGTAAGCTAGTGTCAGTGGATGATATCGCAGAAATTGTAGCTCTATGGTCCTTTTTCTTCTCTTGAATTAATCCTTGACTCTCCACCGGAGACACATTGTCTTTCATCAGTATTTTCGAGAAGGGTACGTGGACATAGTAGAGAGTACCATACCCGCCAGAGGAGCACCACGGTCAGTTGTGAACAAGGGAACTGGGCAGGAATGGAGCGCATGAAACAAACATAACACCCTACATTTCTAGTCACGACATCTCTATCAAACTACTGCCGTGGACATTGATATCTTTTGTGATGACAGGGGTCTGGGCTAGAGTACATCTATTCAATGCCACCTTCACTTCCTTTCCCCTGGAAACTCACTTTGGTAGTCATCCATTTGCCTCTTAAAAATACAAAATATCGATAATAATATCAGACTCGGGTGAAGAGCCAAAGATCAATTGATAAGAAGAAAGGAGCTTCCAAGTTGGAAGGCAGTTGGAGTGCGCATCCGAGATGTGTTAGAGCTGATTGCCGGTTAGGTGTAGTACGTCACTAATGGTACTGCTGGTCAGTGTCATGCAATATTATCGCGGAAGCTGATTGTCAGGTAACCTCTCAAACAAAAATTAGCCATTAGGGAGACCGTTACTGGCACGATCCCCAATCGGCCGGCCGAAGAATTCGCCGAAAACGAGACTTATCGAAAAATCGCTAAACCTTTCACCGATTTTGGAGGGTTTCTTTGAGAATCGTCGAAATCTACCAAATCTTTGACATTTGGCATTACGTACATAACACGGGATGCATTTGATGGTACGGTACGGGACATGTACTGTATACCACATAGCTTACGGGAATAATATCTATAGACATTGTGCTACCAGTAGTTGTAAAGATCCAAGAAATCCCGTTGAATACCGTAGCCCGGTTAGGTGCAGGGAACCCTACACAGGGCTCGCTGGTCAGATGTTCATTGCGTGCTATGCATGCGGATTTGACCAATTTTGGCCCGATAATTAATGGCAAGCAATCGCTTTTCCAGAATCTTCACTTTGGTTAGAACTAATGACTAGCCCGCTAGACCTTTGTGGGAGAAAGGTTTTCGAGTATTTCCGCCTTCAATACCCATTTCTAGAAATAGAAGTAGAAATAGCCGAAAAGTTGAGAAAAAACAATAGGGTCCTGCACCTTCAATACCCAACTGGGTTTGCCGAATTCTACGGGATTTCGAGGATCTGCACAACTGGCATATGGCTTATTGGGCATCCAAACCTTTTGGTGTCTCCCTGTGATAATCGTAGATATCGAGAAGACAAAAGTGCATCCTGCATTGTCTTAGCAGAGGAACTTCTTTTCTGCCACAGTTGAGGCCAGACACGTGCAGAGACAGGGAATGAGAAACTCAGCCAACTTTTACTAGAGTATGACAGATTTGCCATGGCAAAATGTATGGAAAAGCAGACGTAAAACCCAGAATTTCAAGTTCAACGTGGGTGTTAGAGTCTCAATTCGGCCAAGAGCGGCTTTAAAACGCTTGTGCTCGGATAACCCATCTTTTGCACTGCTCTTGGAACCGCTGCTAATCGTACGCAAGAATGCAAGAAACCATGTGCAAGGGGCATCGCATGTGATATTCATGACATGCATCTCTATTAACATAGAGTACCGAGGAAAAAGGCCGAAGACCTCCTTTCAACCTTGGCGGCTCCGTGGGGAAACCAAACCTAATTATGGAGTTGCACAGAGCCAGACACACTGCTCAGTAAGACGTGATTTTGGCACGTATTCGAAAGTCAAACATTTATATGAAAGTCAGAATGTGATTTTAAAGCAATAATAAGCCTAGGTGGCTTTCCAAAGCGGTTGATACCAACCTGCAACACGTCCAATAGGCAAGCTTCTGACAGCATAGATTTGCAGCAGCGGACCTAGATTCGCTGTGGGCAGCTAACACCTACGCAAAACGAGAGAGCTTGGAAGCTCAGGGCCCTACGCTATGCTTTTTTGCCTTGATGACCTAGACAAAAAAAGCATAGGGATGTTATAAATTCTTTAAAAAAACTTTTTTTAAGACATAACCTGGGATTCGAACCCGCACTATCGCGCGCACTGCATGCATCCCCCTATACACTTCCTCTTACATACTAATTCTTCCAAGTTGTTTCACATTGTGATCTTGCATTTGAAAGCCCTATTTGAATATGCATTGTGGCCAGCCGTCTTTGCTGGCACGGTACGGTAGGGGATAGGCACGGGACAGGTACGATCGAGGATAATGCGACACCGTCTCCCGTACCGTACCGTACCATCAAACACAGCTGGCCACATACAGCTGCCCGCAATATTTTTTTATTTATTTTTTACTAAAAAACACAGCCCTACGAATAATCAGGGGA
>NC_088648.1:35226327-35423827 GCF_964019385.1 Sycon ciliatum | reverse complement strand
CCTATCACCTATTCGGCAACTAACATCCATCCTAATTTCATTTCCTCCTCGTCTCCCTATTTCTTTCCAGAAAGTCTCTCTATACATCAGGGAGTCCCACCACCCAAGCATGGGTATGATGAGGGACAGTGGCAACAGAAACAAAAAAAAACAGCAAGAAGGGAGAGAAAGCAAGAGAAAGACGGCGATAGTAGTACATCTGGTGTGCGACGTATAGAAAAGAGAGATGACAAGAGATGCGCACAAAATAGGAAACAATAATTATTTTTGCAGTTCCGAAACAATCAACCAGGTGATGGAGTGTGGGCACCCGAAGTCCACCTGGACTCCACTGGAAGAACATCCCACGCAGGGATATCAGCGATAGGCCAAGCGTTGAATAACAGCCATGAGGACACATCGTCTACAAGTCCACCGCGCTCGAACTGAAATTGCAGGTTCAAACAATTTCCCACGTGGCGTCAGGCAGCATAACTCTTCTCCCTGCATCACTATCCATCTCCAGCAACCGTCTCCACTCACAGCTCATGCCTCTGCCACCACTGTACTCCTCCGAGCTTCGCAGTTTGAAGCCATTCGGGGGTCAGCTACACCACCGCGAATGGAGAGACGAGGAAGACAACGGTCGTGACTGAAAAGACACTGCCTTGGCGACCGCGTCGCGGAACCCTCGCCCCAGCAAATTCAGAAATACGCCAGGGGCAACTCTGGTGGACCCAGAGCCACCCCCTTGGCAAGACTAGTAAGAGGAACGACTAAAAACTCAGATAAAACAGAGCTACAAAAAGTGCAACCGTCCCCTTCAAGCACAGCTGCAACACACAGGGAGTCGTATACATGTACATAATATTGTGGCCAGCTGTTTGTAGCCAGCTGTGTTTGATGGTACGGTACGGAACGGGACAGATACAGGAGCCAGCAAATGGCCAGCTGTGCGATACGGTACGGGACAGATACGGGATAGCGCCAGGCGTGACACAAACAAACAAACAAACAAACAAACAAACAAACACCAAATTAAAGCTGTGTGGACCCTGGCTAGAGCCAGACGTTACTGAAGTAACGTCTTCTGCATAGCTACGGGAATTAAAGCTGTGTGGACCCTGGCTAGCGCCAGACGTTACTGAAGTAACGTCTTCTGCATAGCTACGGGAATTAAAGCTGTGTGGACCCTGGCTAGCGCCAGACGTTACTGAAGTAACGTCTTCTGCATAGCTACGGGAATAAACAATAGATTTCTACCAAGCTCGCTAGAATCTTGCGAACTGTCAACATGCAGGCATTTCAAGTGTTCGAGCGTGCGTAGATTCTGCTCAGCGGCTCAAGAACATTCGCCACGCGGAAAAAAGTCGATGAGAAAGATGTAATGGTGGACGAAATTACGAAAATCGGAAGAAGGTATTCGACCCAGTTCGACTATCCTGGACTGGATTGGCAACGTCCAACAATCGGATTCGTATTCTATGAGGTCTCATGAGCTAGTGTGCCAAAGGGCGTTTACTTGGAGCTTCAGTGCATCACCTTCTCCGAAAGAGGCCTTTTCTGAGATTTGGCCGATAGACTAGTAAGACGGCAAACTCCCCGGGCGATCACCAGGATTGCAAATATTTTTGAAATGGACTGTAGTGCTCGGTTTTCACCACTGCCCAATACATGGCCAGTGCACGTGCATGTACATGTATATTTGTAGGACTCAGTATAGAGTCCATGCACTATATGATGTCCAACGCCCTATATAGAGTCCATTGGTCCAAAATCCACTATACAGAGTCCAGGAGTCCACTCAATTTTGATCAGCTTCATCCTGCCGCGCAATCCCCTATAAGGAGTACACTTTTTCTACAAGTCCGCTATTCACGGTCCAGGAGTCCAGTTTATCCAGTCACGCCTATCCTGTGAGTTGTGCCCAAAAGAGAACAAACACCTTTTCAGTTTTGCTTGCCTCGTGGCAGCGCATTCCTTTCTTCACTTCAGCCATGGCTGCCAGTTCGATGCAGTTGCTGACAGTAATCTGTCTCGAGGTAACCAAGGAGGATAAGGAGACGTTCAAAATCAAATCTGGAAAGCGTCTTGTGGTTCTCGGAAGACGTTTCATCAGTGCGCGGGATGGAAGCAGAAATTGCAGAACGAGAAAAGGTCAGCACAGTTCAATTCTGTCGAGTCAGGTACACCAACACTCTCGTTCGTTCGACGCCACAAGGATCCCCTGTTTGGCTGGCCATTGCTGCCATTTAGACGTTTGAACGGTTTCATCAGAGCGAGGGATGAGAGCAGAAAGCGGAGAACGAGAAAAATTCAGCACAGTTCCAATCTGACCAGTCAGATACACTGACACTCTCTTTCGTTCGACCCCACAAGGATACCCTGCTTGTCTGGACAAGAGCTGCCTGTACCACCGTGTCAAAAGGCTGTCCAACTACATGGCAGGACGATGACTGAGGTAAGGAAGCTTTTACTCGTTTTGGATTGGTCTGCTGTTCTGTCGTAATACGCTTGGATTTTTTTCCATTTTCAAGGACCGTATCGCGTTTGTTTGATGTTGCTTGAATGAATGCCCTAAAAGTAATCAACCACTTCGTAATAGTCCTCAAAGACTGCAAGGACTTTGCATCAATCGTATAGGATCGTCTAGCTATCATCTATTATTACTTTATTTCATGAGAAATGTATTTTTATCCCTATGATAATTATGTGAACTCCGCGACACTCTACCTCTACTAGGCTCAAATACAATGGGATCCACAAACGCAGTGCCAGTGTACTAGTAGTAGTAGGAGGAGGATTTCTTGTATGCCGAAGACAAGAAAAAGCTTCACAAGCTAATACATGTACTCGTATTCCATGAAGTAACCGTTTTGACGTGACAAACCTGACACTGTGTCATTGAAACTGCCTCGTGACAACAAATCATTGCATTTCCATCTTGGGGAAGACTGACTGGCGGCAACGCTGTACAGATTGTTCAAATCATCTCATTTCAATTTAGTTGCAGAGAAGTGAAACACTGTGTACGCTACATGTATGGTGGTGTGTCTGTGCGTCTTGAGTGTGCACAAACGATCTTATTCCTCGTATTACTAATAGATTATTGTCCCCACCGTCACCTGTTCACAGGTCTTTGAGTGGATGGATTTTCATTTAGCATCACATTCGTTGAGAACTTGATAGTTGTGTGCTCCCCTGCCTCATTACGGCAATAAGCGTATCCTTGTGCTATCTATTTGTTGCAGGCGTGCTGATCTTCAGAAGCTTGCGGAACTGAGTGCTGCTGAACATGTGGCTGGCCATGAGCAATGGTGAAGCTTGCTATTGCAGTCTCAGCATGTGCTAGTATTATGCTGACTACTGCACTATGATACTCTCTTACACTACTACATGTACATGTATGTAAACGTGCGTTAGGCCTTGGTGGATAATGCTCGAAAAGGTGGCAGATTCTGCTTTTTTTTGCACCGAAATTGGCAGAACCATACAAACCTTATTGCGGGCAATTCCTCGAATTCTGCTCCATTTCTTTATCCACATACCAAACATGCATGAAACTTACCAGAAAAAGTACCGAATTCTGCCAATTTTTCTGCCGGCATTATCCCCCAAGGCCTAACGTGCGTGCATCCGCCCACGGCCACGTATGCATTCGTTTCGTATAATTATTTGTTACCCCTCTTGACTTTACGTGTAAATGGGTGGACGTTTGCATGGCTGTTGGAGTTGCGTGTGTATTGTGTCTCTACTCTTTTCTTGGTGTTTTCTTGGCGTTGTATAAGTTTGTGTGTGTGTGTGTGTGTGTGTGTGTGTGTGTGTGCGCGCGCGCGCACGCACAATAATTTGAAAACAAATAATTAATACTTGGATCTCCATTATTCTCTTTCGATCCTTGTTCTTTTTCTAGGTATTTTCTTGGCGTTGTGTGGGTGTGTGCATGTGTGTGTGTGTGCGTGTGCAATAATTTGGCAATACTACATGATTGAGATATTCTAATTTGCAGCGTCTGCGAAGTGACCACTTGATTTGAGGATGGTGTTTGTAGGGTTTTTCATGTAATGAAGTCGCTGCAGTGGCACCTCAATACTTATTTTTTTATCTTGAGAAGTGAATGATGTAAAGGATTAAAGGGAGAGGCCGTTTTCTGGTTAATATTCACTGCTTACAGCAGATCCTATGTCTAATTTCGAACTCTGGATAGGGGATGCCTAATTGGCTGGACTTTATACAGGGAGTGTTGTCCACATAAAGACTCTTTATAGTTGATTTCAAAGTTTGGACTCCGTACAGTTGATTTTGGACCAATGGACACTATATAGGGGTGAAGCCAATTGGCTGGACTCTATACAGGGAGTGATATTCAGCTCACAGTTGATTCCAAGTTTGGACTCTGTACAGTGGATTTTGGACCAATGGACTCTATATAGGGGTTGGACATTATATAGGGGCTGGACGCTCTACTGAGTCCAACATATATTATGTATATCATGATGTGGAGTAAAATATTCCGAAAGAGTTGTACTCTGACAAGCTCTCTTTATCGCTTCTCTTGTTTCATTCTATAGGCCAGGCCATGGTTCGCATTCAGCCATACATGTACATGTATATCTCTGCATTATTGGCAGTCTCAACAACACGCTATGGTATACCGTGCTCATGCATGTACATTAAGTAAAAATAAATAAGGCACATACGGGTAGAGAAATACGTACACAGGTACTTAAACACATACAACTCTCCGTAGACAGATTACTGGGACAAGGGAAACCTAGAGTATATAAGAGTCGAAAAGACGCTTCCTTGACGTGAACTCTCATTCCAGGCCAACCACCTACGATCTACCGTTCAACTGCTTACAAGCAATCTCTACATCTCTTAGCGATGGCACACTACGCTGGCGCTTCGTTTGGTAATAATGATGATGACGTCAGAGCGATGCCAGAGAACGTACCATGTATTCGCTACAACGAGGTTGGAGATGAACCACGTGACGTACAAAGTCCTAAAGAACGCTACTCCATTGTTTCCATGATAGGGCGCGGAACTTTTAGTCGAGTTTTTAAGTGTGTGCAGCAAAGAAGTGAAGGATGCGAAAACACAGATAAACAGGAGCTTGCCCTCAAGCTGAGTGACGTCTCCAAAGATCCGGAAGACGTAAGAAACAGCATGGAGGCTCTCTGCCATCGTTCCGTGTCCGGCCATGCGAATGTTGTCAGGCTGATCGAGTCATTCAGTATTCGAAATGTAGACCATTTCATACTGGAGCTGTGCGATGCGACGTTATTGACACTGGTGACGTCAAACTTGACAATATCTGAGGACGACATCTATGATATGACATGTCAATTGTTGAGTGGAATTGCGCACATACACTCCATGGATATTGTTCATGGCAATATCAGTCCGAAAAACATACTTCTCCACAGCGCTAGCGGTCAGCTGAAAATCGCAGGTTTTGGTTGCTCCCATCCTATGGATTGTACAAAGGATGACGGTCTTGAAAAGAATGATGTTACGCAAACCTTCGGGGTAAACTCAGACTTGATTTCTTTAGGAAAGGTACTGATGGAATGTACGACGCGGAGGACCTTCGCTCCCAAAGCAAGTACAGTTGCGGAGATTCACGATCGCTTACCACACGATCATCCATTTAGAAATATGGGATACAAAGAGTTCTGTCGTACTTTCGATTTGGTATTCTCCAATAAGCCGCAGTGGTCTCGCGACGCATCTCGTTGCAGTGACGTCCAACTGAGAGTCTTGTTAGATGTCAACATGTCTGTAGTTAGACATCTAGGTCACGTGATGGAGGTGGAATTCAGGAGTTTGGTCAGTTTGTTGTTCATTTATGATTCTAAGGAGGGCGTTAGACGACAAGCTGCTGCTAGCCTCCTTCAAAATGCCAAATCGTTATGGCTGAGCAGAACCTCTAGGTTTCAGCAGCTGCTTCAAGGACTACCAGGAACAAAATCTGGTGACGTCTGATCCAGGGTCACGCATACATGCACTCGGTTTCAACATCATTTGTCTTGGATATGAATGTATCATGCATGGTAGGGATTTGTGAACGTTAGGCCGTGTATATCCCCCTCCCCCCACAAAAATGTCATAGCACCACTTTGAGATACAGAAATCCATACAAACGTAGAATATTGATTTTTGTGTGGTCACTTCTCACTGGATACATTCTGGCGTATTGTCAATTCCGATAGTCTACTAGCGAGTGTTTGTTTTTGTTTTTGTTTGTATTTTACATCGCAAACCAAAGTATTGTGCAATATCGGGCCATTGAATGCTATTGAATGTGAAAAATAAAAAATAATCTTCTTTCAAACAACGGCTAAGTTTCTTTCTTGTGTGATTGGCTGGGTGAAAATGGCTAGAACGGGGTATACGAGTTGCATAGGGGCACCTACAAGGATCAGCGCTGCGGAGGTTGCCCTGGCAATTAGATTACTGAAATCGCAGAGGGCAGCTGGGCCGGATGGCATCCCCGGGGACCTGATCAAGCATGCTGGTGAGAGGGTCGCACATGAGATCGCTGCCATTCTAAACCAATGTTTTGCGGATGGCAGTGGAATGGATCTTGGATGTGGAACACTAATCCCGCTCCCGAAACCAGGGAAACCCAGAGGGCCGCTAACCAGTATCAGGCCAATAATACTCTTGAACTCTATACGCAAATGCCTGTCAACAATCACACTTCGCAGGATTATGCCAAAGATTGACTCCTACCTATCTCCAACCCAGAGCGCTTCCCGTCCGGGTCGGAGTACCGCGGATATTGTCTGGTGTGGCCGGTGGCTGGCAGCCAAGGCTGAACGTTTCAAGTGGCAATGTACGGTCCTCGGAATGGATATGAGCAAGGCGTTCGACACAGTGCAGCGGGGAAGATTGGTGGAGGTAATGAAACAAATAGTTAACACAGATGAGGTACGAATGGTGGAGATGTTTTTGCACAACACAAGGCTAAGAGTGAAGATAAAGAATGCGCTCTCGGCAGAATTTCCAACATCAATAGGCATCCCACAAGGAGATAGTTTGTCGCCGGTGCTATTCACCTGTTATCTCGAAGCGACAATGCGTTGCCTGCGTCCCAGGATATCGCCAAGACCTGCCATACTGAATATTGGAGGGACAGCCTACACGACTGTCGATATGTCCATACCTTGCGAAACAGCATACATGGACGACGTTAACCTGTACTCCACGGACCGTCAACATCTAGCGTGCGCACTAACAGAGGCAGAGGTAGTGTTCAAAGAGTGGAACCTCAACATCAACCCTACCAAGACCGAGTGGACCCATCTATACCAAGAAGAGGATGTTGCAAGAAGAGGTGAGGAACGATGGAGGTCCACCCGGTTGCTTGGTTCACTGTACGGAGTCACAGAAGACCTCAAGCGCCGGCGCCAGCAAGCCGCAGCTGCCTTCAACACACTTGTCAACCTGTGGATGCGGAGACAAGTTATCTCTGAAGCAACCCGCCTGAGGTTGTTTGATGCATTTGTGCTATCTATTTTGACCTACAACTGCGGCGTGTGGGTGCTTTCATCCCGGGATGCTACAGCAATGGATGCGTTCCACAGAAAGCAGCTCCGCCGTCTATTAGGGATATCTTACCCGGAAATTATCTCCAACACAGACCTATATGCCCGCTGCAATGCCGAGCCAATATCCGTACTAAGCAGAAGAGCACGGTGGAAACTGTTTGGTCATATTCTACGCCTCCCTGAAGCAACTCCAGCGCAGGTGAGCATGACAGCGTATTTCCAGCGACAGAATCGGGGCTGGCTCGGACGCCCGCGCATCACCCTACCAGTGGTGATAGACAACGAATTAGCTAAGGCAACGTCCATGCGTCTCCGGAGTCTGAAGGACCTGGAGACACTGCGTTTGGTGGCTCGGAACAGGCAATCATTCAACGATATAATCGCACAGGTCACATTGTAGAGTGCAGATCACCTAGTGCTTTCAACAATAATAACGTACTTCCACATTATGGGAATTTGGTATAACCCCACACCCGTCATTGTTGAATATTCGATAATAGCGTGGATTTCCCCAACAATAATTATATTTTCATTTTTTGTTATCCTCTCCCATGCCGTTGTACATAAGCGGCTTGCCGCGGATATGTCAATACTACTACCTACAACCTCTGACCAAGCAGTCAATTCCACTACAGCATTTGCCAGATCCACTGACTATGATCAAGTCCAGCACTGTAAATCTATTTCGCGAAGAGGTCATTATCACTGACATTAGAGTATCGACAAGAAAGCGGAGGTAAACACCAAAATATTGATGGAACCAGTTTTCTCTTCTAGCCTTTATTCCTGGACTTCTCCTCACCGCACTACGAAGTACAAAACTGTCGCTTTTCTGTCAGTATCGCACTCACAGTCGCACTAAAACTTCTTCCAGATTGCTCGATAATACACACATAACGCAGCATTCATTGGAAGGCAGCCACAAGGAAAACGGTCCAAGCCGCATGTGACACCAGGGCAGCAAATCGTACCCAAAGCACTGAGAATACCAAATTTAAAATGCCTGGCGAAAGTGCACCACGTCTGCGCAAAACATGTACATGTATGTTCAATATGTCAAGTTGCCATGTGCAGTGCTAGCAGGCTGACGGAAATCCAACAGGCTCACGGGAACGCTGCAGTTATGGTCGGAGACGCGGAGTTATTTAGTCACTGGTAAATGTTGCGTCGAGTGCTGTGTGCTCTAACACAATTGTAAAAATCATGAAAAAGCGAAAATAATGCAATGGTGGGCTAGTGGTTAATTTAGTGATAGGTAGGTAGGTACGTTTTTATTTAAATTCGCAGAACCAAACGGGCGCTGGTATCTAGTGAAGATGCAGTCATTCACATTCCAATAAACCGCCGCTGCACTGCTGCACGCTAAGGCATCGACGGCTAATGCTAGCATTATAAGTAGCATTATAATATGCTTGTTTGAACAACGGAAAGATTCATCAAGAGGCAGCAGCGGACCGAACATTAGTGTTGCACAATATTTATTTCCCATTACGCGAAACTGTGTTATTGTGGATCTCCATTCCACTCCAAACTGAAAATTAACAAATAATTGGAGGTAGTACACTAGCTTACCGGACTTATCATAGCCAAAGGTGAGCAGCACGGAATAATAATGGGGAAAAACTAAGGTAGAGAGAGAGGGAGGGAGAAAGGCGCATGTGCCATCACCGGCATTGAAGCCCGAAGGTATCATAATACAGGTATTGCAAACGGGGAGCATCAGATGTTGGCAAAAAATTCAGGCCTGCAAGGGTCATCACTTGGCACAACCTCCAATGCGTACCCACAGAAAGATAAAGCACGAATAACCACAGAAATATCACAGTGTTTCGATTACAAACTAAAACGAATACAATAACATACAGAACATAGGAAGACCACCAGGGACAGCAAAGATCCCCCTATGCTGTACCCAAAACAGATCGTAGATTGGCCATCGAGCCAAGGATAGCAGTCTGCTGCAGTTCATGAACATGCCGCTCTTCTCCACACAGATGCTTAATGGAAATATCCCCTTCCTTCGAAAGGCCACCAAGAGCACCAACTGGTGCCCATTACTGTGCTGACGTGGACCCCCTTTTCCACTCTCTTAATAAGCTATGTCCTCTGGACCACCGCCGGTTTCTTAGAGTTGTTTATTAAATTTATCTTTCAGTGTAAAGTAGCTCACCGTGCCGGTTGCCAGTTTAGATTCTCTATTTTTTGTAGGCACAGCACACCTGCTCACACCACTCGCGGCTCTTCTGCAAATAATCTTTCCTTATGCCGATATAAGACTGCATGCGGGTATCGCTCATGGTCTAGTAGGATTGCTTTAATTCCCGTAGCTATGCAGAAGACGTTACTTCAGTAACGTCTGGCGCTAGCCAGGGTCCACACAGCTTTAATTCCCGTAGCTATGCAGAAGACGTTACTTCAGTAACGTCTGGCGCTAGCCAGGGTCCACACAGCTTTAATTTGGTGTTTGTTTGTTTGTTTGTTTATTTGTTTGTTTGTTTGTTTGTGTCACGCCTCGCGTTATCCCGTATCTGTCCCGTACTGTACCGTACCAGCAAAGACAGCTGGCCACAATATTTTTGTTTGTTTGTGCCATCGATATGCCTAGCGCTATCCCGTACCTGTCCCGTACCATCAAGAGTACGGTACCATCAAGAGAATGAGTATATATGCGAAGTGTATCGGGGGAATGCATTCAGTGCAGTAACATTTTCTGTGGGTTTGTGTGCGAGGCCGAGATCCCACTAGCAGGCTGGCTGGGCCGCCTGTCGACCAGCCCGGGAATCGCATGTAGGCCGATAGCATAATAATTATAACGTATATACAGTCATTTAGATCTATAGCAGGGAGTCATATTATGTAAACGACTCCCTGCAGTATGGGGAGATTTTCTGAAAAAAAACGAAGTAGGGAGACGAGTAAATGCAATCAGAATGGATGTTAGTTGCCGTCAGTATAATAATAATAATAATAATAAGAAGAAGAAGAAGAAGAACGCCCGTGATCGGCAGAGTCAGCGCCGGTCCCAGGAAACGTCAGGACAGACATCCCGTCGACTCCAGAACGCTCGTGATCGGCAAACTCAGCGCCGGTCCCATAGCTATGCAGAAGACGTTACTTGTACTTCAGTATCTCATTGAAACGTTTTTGCAATACAATGATGTAGCTAATCAAAGGAAAAAGCATTTCCATCAGTTCTAACAACATGCACGATGAGCTAGGCAACAAAGCATAGCGCAGGGCCCTGAGCTTCCAAGCTCTCTCGTTTGGTGTTTGTTTGTGTGTTTGTTTGTGTCACGCCTGGTGCTATCCGTATCTGACGGCAAAAAAGCATAGGATGTAATAAATTTTTCAATTCTCCTATTTTTTTAAGGCATATCCTGGGATTCGAACCCGCACTATCACCCTACATGCATTCCCCCATGCACTTCGCATTCATACCCATTCTTCCAAGTTGCTTCACGTTATTATCTTGCGTTTGAAAGCCCTATTTGAATATTGCGGGCAGCTGTATGTGGCCAGCTGTGTTTGATGGTACGGTACGGTACGGGAGACGGTGTCGTATTACCCTCGATCGTACCTGTCCCGTACCTATCCCCTACCGTACCGTGCCATCAAAGACGGCTGGCCACAATGCATATTCAAATAGGGCTTTCAAATGCAAGATCACAATGTGAAACAACTTGGAAGAATTAGTATGTATACGAAGTGTATCGGGGGATGCATGCAGGGCGCGCTGAGTGCAGCCACATGTTCAGCAGCACTCAGTTCCGCAAGCTTCTGAAGATCAGCACGCCTGCAACAAATAGATAGCACAAGGATACGCTTATTGCCGTAATGAGGCAGGGGAGCACACAACTACCAAGTTCTCAACGAATGTGATCCTTGTTCCTAGGAAAGAAAGCTGAAGGGAACGGAATTCAACAGAGAAAACAACACGATCAACATTCAAAGACCTAGACGATCAACGGCTAATTATTCAATGAATTATTACAGTACTGGATGTCAAGCACCGGCGAAGACACTGGGAACAGAAGATTTAACAACTACAGGAACAACAACAATAACAACAACAACAACAACAATGGTAACAAATTACCATCAAGATCAAAGGAGGAGTCAACGAACAGAGGTTAAGCAACATGAAGCGAGCCTGGGACCGATCGGTGTGGATGAGGAGAATGACACGGGGGACGACACTGAGGACGAGTTGGAAGATGAGACAGAGGACGAGGTTGCGGTTGGTGGAGACGAGGAATCGGATGGTGATTGTGATCGTAAGAAGTCTGCCGTTTTTCTTCATCTGTTGTCTCACCCTAAGTGTCTGCAGGCGTATGATGATTTTAGTTTTTCTGTTCTTTGTCGTGCACGGTACGCTAGTCAGTTGAAAGTATTTGAGGCTGTTTGTATTCGTTTGCATAAGCCTGATCTTTGTAAGCAGAAGAAACATGTAGTTGCGTTAAGATTGTTTTCGTAGGTGCACAGCATGATTGTTTGTCTCAATACACAGTTCTAGCGTTGTAATTAGTTCCTCACCCCTGTTGCACTTAGCTCTCACTTCACTTCTATTGTCTCACCTTCCCTCATTCTATTTTAGCACTTTGTTTTGTTCTCGTAACACATTATTGAATGTATATTAATCATTGACTCAGCATGGTTACTCTTCAGTCACGGCTTTCCACTGATGATTGTGACAAGAAAATCGATTTTGGTAAACCTTCATGACTTTGTTGTAGTGTGGCGATGGCAGCAGAATTTGTTCTCTTTATAGCTATTATATTATTATTATTATTATTATACTGACGGCAACTAACATCCATTCTGATTGCATTTACTCGTCTCCCTACTTCGTATTTCCTTCCAGAAAATCTCCCCATACAGCAGGGAGTCGTTTACATAATATGACTCCCTGCTATACATCTACATGACTGTATACACGTTATAATTATTATGCTATCGGCCTACAAGCGATTCCCGGGCTGGTCGACGGGCGGCCCAGCCAGCCTGCTAGTGGAATCTCGGCCTCGCACACAAATCCACCACAAAATGTTACTGCACTGAATGCATTCCCCCGATACACTTCGCATATATCTCAATTCCCGGATACAGCCTCCTGCGTAAAGATAGAGACGGTGCCCGACACTCCGCGATAGGCGGAGGACTTGCTGTTTATATTCGACAATCGCTTATGTGCCATTTCCAACGGCGGACCGACCTTGAATGCAAACTGGAGCACATTTGCGTGGAATTTATAGAATCGCAGAACAGTCGAAAGAATACATTCCACATGTTTTACAGGCCCCCTCACCGATCATCAGCAGAAAAACACGACTTTTTTGTGTCCTTCCAGTCCACCATTGCCAACGCACTGTCAGCCTCAGGCACGACAGTCATTCTCGGTGATTTCAATGCCAAACTCCGACAGTGGAACGCAACAGATGTTGATACGGCAGAGGGCAAACAGCTAGCAGGATTGTTAGACGACCTTGCACTACAGCAAATTGTCCGAAACACCGCAACGCGATACTCAGCTACGGGTAGCCAGTCATCACTTCTCGACCTGGTTATCACAGACGCAGAGCATCGCATATCCGACCTTGAAGTCCTAGATCCGCTATCAGACCACTGTCCCATAATCTTTAAATATCTCTCAGGAAAGCACACCCCAAAGCACCCGCCGCCCCGCTTTGTACCAGACTACGCGAACACTGACTTTCAATCTCTACGACAGAAACTTTCATCTCTTCCACTCCGGGAGTGTATGCTCGGTGCTTCCACCATCGAGAGTGCGTGGTGGGCATGGGAGTCATGCATCACACAAGCCATTGCCAGCTGCTTAGCGTACAGACGAGTTTCATCTCGAAGACAGCAAACCAAGCCTTGGTTCACCCGCATCTGCATCACCTTCATCGCCAGAAGCAGCGCCTTTTCCGTGCCGCCAAGCGCCACCAAACAGTAGCATACTGGTTAACCTACAAGGCCCAGAGGAATGCATATCAGAACCAGTTAAGAAATGCCAAGACCCTGTACTTCAAGCGCCTCAGTGAGAATATTCACGATGAGCAAGATGCCCACCTTTGGTGGAAGAAAGCCAAGACACTTGCCAACATCTCCTGTAAGAAAGATAAAGTTCCTGACCTAACGTGTGAGGGCTACACGGCACAGAGCGAACCAGAGAAAGCAGAAATGCTCGCGAAGGTATTTGAGCGCCAGTGCACTCCTGCTCACGGTACAGGTCCAATACCAGCACCAGCCGACGACTGTCCGAATGAAGTATTCTCTCTGCCAGTCTTGGCCGAATCCTCAGTGTACCGGGTGCTCCGAAGGCTCCCGCAGCATAAGGCAACAGGCGGGAACATCTCGAACAGGATCCTCCGAGAGATCGCACCATGTATAACGTCCTCTGTTACCAACCTGTTTAACGCTAGCCTCACCTTAGGTGAGTTTCCTAGTGCCTGGAAGCTGGGAACAGTAATCCCCATATTTAAAAATAAAGGTAACCCGTGTGATCCCTCCAACTACCGCCCTATAACCCTACTCCCAGCTATTGCGAAAGCACTAGACAAGATTGTCGCCACCAAATTCGGTCACTATCTCGAGGTCAACAACATCATTGTCCCGGAACAGTTCGGCTTTGTCCGTGATCGCTCCACAGTTGACCAGCTGATACAGCTCACTACTAAGATCGCCTCGACCATGGATAAACGCATCCCTTACGATGCTGCATTTCTCGATTTTGCGAAGGCCTTCGATAAAGTGCCGCATGACGTGCTTCTCCAGCAACTCGGGACTATCTGCGATGCTCCGGCTACGAGTTGGTTTAAGAACTACCTCGATACGCGTACATTCAGCGTCCGAGTCCAACACCATCTGTCCTCCCCACGTCCCGTCAAGTCTGGAGTACCCCAGGGTTCCCACCTCGGGCCATTGCTTTTCCTGGTACATATCAACAGCCTACCCAGTGCCTCGAAACGCAACCAGCACGCTGATGTTTACCTGTTCGCGGATGACACCGCCGTCGGCCAAGCACGAACCAAAGGTACCAGCCCAATGGAGACTGCCCTGCAGGACACATTTGCCTGGGCCGACCGAGTAGGCGGAACCTTCAACCCATCGAAAACCGTTGTTATCTCATTCGCTGAGGAAGGAGCTGCAGAGACCATCCGCGGTATCCAGCCGTCAACCAGTCACCGTCACCTGGGAGTGTTGTTGAGTGAAACACTTAGCTTCCAGGAGCATATTGAACAGACAATAAGCAAGTTTAGACAACGCTGCGTTCTTCTGTGCCATATGGCTGACCGTTTAACAGGAGACATCGTCAGGAAGCTGTACCTTACGTATGTCCGCCCCACAGCAGAATACGCCGCCCCAGTATGGGAGTCCTCCCTCTCTGCTGCACAGCGGCTCACCCTTGAACGGCTGCAAGCCAGAGGAGCTCGCACAGTCATGCGGCTTGAGAGATGCCCTTGCCCATCAGACGAGCCCAAGTCATCATTGTTTAAACAGCTGGGGTGGCCAAGTCTATCCTGGCGCAGGAAGATCGCCTGCCTTATGGAATTCTTCCATTTGGTCACCACCCAACCAGAACTTTTTGAAGCAGCGGGATACTGCCCCACGCGTAGTCGCCGCCGCCAACTCGCATTCACTCTGCCACGGGTTGGGAAACACGCCGGGAGGTCATTTCTCTTCCGCACCGCTACTGTCTGGAATGCCTTGCCCGCAGACCTGAGAGCCACAGCCTCGCAGTCCTTGTTTCACAGTCACATTTGCACGCACTTCTCTGACACCAAACACAATGCCACTCCTCACTGACATGCCTCTGTCCTCCTTCTTTGTGCGTTGCGCTTATTCTTATTAATTTTTGTGTTTCTGTTTCGGTACATTTCGTATTTCAAGGCATATCCCGAGGCTATAGGTATCATTGATTAAAGGACCATTCTGGAACATTCAGCATAATTGTATTTCTCTTGCTAGGCTCTTCATTACGAATTATTAGCCCTCCACTGTCTGCTATCTCAACCCTACAGTCTCCCATTATAATGGAACTCCCTTCGATTTAGACTACGTCTTTGGGAAATCCTCAAATATATAATAATAATAATAATATACTCATTCTCTTGATGGTACCGTACTCTTGATGGTACGGGACAGGTACGGGATAGCGCCAGGCATGTCGATGGCACAAACCAACAAAAATATTGTGGCCAGGTGGCTTTGCTGATACGGTACAGTACGGGACAGATACGGGATAGCGCCAGGCGTGACACAAACAAACAAACAAACAAACAAACACCAAACGAGAGAGCTTGGAAGCTCAGGGCCCTACGCTATGCTTTTAATGTAAAAAGGCCAGAAAATCCTATTATAATATAATAGGCCATTCACACGACGTGCAAACATTTGCACGAGTGTGATCAAGATAACACTGGCAAACCCTGATCCAGTTCACACGGTGCTGGGCAAACTTTGCAAACGTTAATGTATCCATAGTGACCTCCTGAAAATGCCGGGAAACGTTCAATTTTGAATTTTCCCTTGTTCATGCACTGCATTTGCAGTACGCACTTTCAACAACCGACACTTTTCCTGGCGTGCCAAGATGATCGCGAGCAAAAGGGCCTCGGCCAAGATAAAAAATCAGTTGCTCGCGTGTGTCCAAGTTTATCGTATCCGAGTAAATATCCTTGGACACAGTACGATAAAAGTAAGTTTGCCCGTCGTGTGAATGGCCTATAAGGAGATAAAAGGAAAAGAAGGAGCAAACCAAAAGCCGATGAAGTGAGAGAAAAATAACAATCCGCAATAAATTCTGCAAATACTTTTGCCTAACTCATATTCAAACTGATTGAAACGTGTTTGCAATACAATGATGTAGCCAATCAACGGAAAGAAAACATTTCCATCAGTTCTAATAACATGTACGATGAGCTAGGCAAAAAATGTCCTGATGTCTGTCCTGACGTTTCCTGTGACCGGCGTTGACTCTGCCCATCACGGGCGTTCTGGCCTCCACGGGATCTCGCTTCCGACGTTTCCTGTGACCGGCGCTGAATCACCCGTTCACGCTTATTTTGGAGTCGACGAGATGTCTGTCCTGACGTTTCCTGTGACCAGCGCTGACTCTGCCGATCACGGGCGTTCTGGACTCGACGGGATCTCTCTTGTATTGTATTGTATTGTATTGTATTTATTTAAAAGGATTCTCCAAAAGCAAATGGATGCTTATCACGGAAGTCTCCCACATAAATATCGCAAGATAAATGGGGAAATGGGGGAGAGGAGAGTGGAAGATGAAGCATGGGAAGAAGAGAAACAAGTACCTAAATATCTTCCGACGTTTCCTGTGACCGGCGCTGAATCGCCCGTTCACGCTTATTTTGGAGACGACGGGATCTCTCTTCCAAAGGATCTTTCTTCCAAAGTATGTTTTTGCTGACGCATCCTATCACCTATTCCGCAACTAGCGCCCATTCTAATTCTATTTCCTCCTCGTCTCCCTATTAATTTTCTTTCCAAATCTCCCTCGACATCAGGGAGTCGTATACATAATACGACGAATATTGTGGCCAGCTGTTTGTGGCCAGCTGTTATGTACAATCCTGTAGAACCTTTGTAGTCACAAATACGGGACAGATACGGTAGCTCGAGACGTGACACAAACACAAAAACACCAAATCACTGATACGGGACAGATACGGTAGCTCCAGGCGTGACACAAAACATACACACAAACAAACAAACACCAAATCACAGGTATGGGACAGATACGGGACAGATACGGTAGCTCCAGGCGTGACACAAACACACAAACACAAAAACACACAAACACACAAACACCAAATTAAAGCTGTGTGGACCCTGGCTAGCGCCAGACGTTACTGAAGTGACGTCTTCTGCATAGCTACGGGAATTAAAGCTGTGTGGACCCTGGCTAGCAGGGAGTAGTACAATACCGGGAGGTGACACGGGCACACATCCGGGATTACGAGCTTTGCCTCACAAAAAAAATACAAACCGCGCGAAAATTCAAATTTTTGCTCTTTTGACAGCGCTGAGAAACCTTCGAATAGTGACGAGAAGACCAGACGTATCCCTTCGTGACAAGCTGCTACTTGTTCTTTTCAGCTCGAGCCTTTTTTGGGAGCTACTCTGGTACATCGTCCACACTGCTGCCAAGTCTCGACTTCCCAAAATGGATGGAAGTGACGAATATGGAGGACGCTATCCTAGGTAAGTAACGTGATGGAATTTTCTCATCTTGACATGGTGTAACACGAACCTGAATTTCTCATTTGGACCCACTCGGACACCTCACCAAGTTGGGATATTTCGAAACTATACCTATTTGTCTACCATTCTACTTCATCTCAACGTGTTAGCTAATGTAACTCTTTGGAAAACTCATTCCGAAAATTTTGAAACTTATTTATTTGTACAGACTTGAACATAATGTTCAAGATCACTTGTTTTCAGCACTGAATGAGGCCAGGCCTGCTTGCTTTGTTGCTTTTTTAACCCCCAGAACCCGTGGACAGAAGAGGAAGAGCGACGACTTGGGTGCGGCAGCGAAGTCTGCCTGCCCAACGCCAATTGCTCCTCACCCAAAAAGTAAACAAATTATATAGCAGGAGTGGTTTCAAGTGGTTTCAATGCATTGTGTTTTTGGGATGTTGGTGTGTACTTATGCAGTCCTAGGGTGTTGAGCAATAGCAATCGTGAGAAGGGTATAATTCTGCAATACAACGTTGTTGATTATAAATATGACACTGAAGCAATACTGAAACTACGTTTTGGGGTTGTATTTGTTTTCATGCGTGTTCTACAGCGCACCCCATTGACGAAGATCATCCTTGTATAGACGATGATAAATACTCTCATCTGACAAGGTTAGTTGCACAGTTCTACCATATTTGTAAGGTGGACGTCGGATATAACATGGCTTATCTCTTTTTGGTATGCCATCTACTGCACAGAACACGTCATCAGAAGTCACTGCCTGCTGCGAATAACAGCGCATCGTGTATGAGAATCTCTTCACCAACAAGTATACACAAATATACACCCACACACCTACACACACCCTCGTGTACTTGTACACCACACACGCGCGCGCACGTGCGCATACATACAACTATTCATCTTTATCCTTTTGTGTTTGACATGATTCCACGGTGCCATGAAAGTAACATCTTTACTTATAAAGAAGAGGCACCTGTGACGTGTGTGTGTGTGTGTGTGTGTGTGTGTGTGTGTGTGTGTGTGTGTGTGTTACGCTCAGGCCATCCTGCGGAGCAGCGCTGCCCTGAGCACGCGAAGCGTGCGAACAGTGTAGCTAGCGGCCGCAGAAGCACTGAGCACGCGAAGCGTGCGAATCGTGTAGCTAGCGGAAGCAGCCACAGAAGCACTGAGCACGCCAAGCGTGCGAATCGTGTAGCCACCACCACGTGCTGAGCACGCGAAGCGTGCGAACAGTGTAGGTAGCAGACACGATCAGTACGAGTAGCAGTAGCAGCCGCGCGCAGAAGCACTGAGCACGCGAAGCGTGCGAATCATGTAGCCACCTAGCCTAGGCCATAGCCAGGTAGCACTAGCAGCCGCACAAGCGCTGCGGACCACGTGAACCGTTCTCTGCAAATAGAAACATCTGCAACAAAAGGATACAAAAGATCTGCACTGACTGCACTCTGCATCTGATCTGCAGTGAAGAGCGCATCGCACTTTTGTTCGTAAGTTTATGAATTTTTTTAGCCGCTTCATCCGCCACCAGGTGATGGACAACCCTGACCACCCTCCCGAAGGCGTAACAGACGTCCCTCCTTCTCCTTCCAACGATGAAGAACCTCCCTCACCAGGACTTCAGCGGTCTGGCCACCACCACGTGCTGAGCACGTGTGCTGTTCATGTACTTGCTTCACCCGCATGCCACATTCGGCCAGGCAACGCTGGCCGGGGGTGCTGCTAGTTGGTTATAATCAAGGAGTAATGGTATTGTACGATTCTGATTGCGTATGCTCTTGGTGGCCATATATAGCAGGGAGTAGTACAATACCGGTATTGTACTACTCCCTGATATCTAGTTCATCGTCACGCAGCTCCCCACAAAGTACAAATTGCAGTAAAAGCAATTACGTACTAATATGTATAGTAATATGCAGACACATACAACTAGTAGTCACACAAAGTATCTATAATAAGCACACGTACTAGGAATAGTACGTAAGCAGGCTATCTTTATCCTTTTGCGCTTGGTCTGATTACCTGCATACATGACTTACACGGCATGGTCACTTGCACCAGTAACATTGTACATAATTCCACACTGCCTTATCATCAACACCAGTTCCTGTTAACGCGTAACATCTCAGGCTTTGTAGCAGGGAGTAGCACAGTGCCATTGTACCATTGTGCTACTCCCTGCTTGACACAGACTTGCGTCATAGTGACATTTGCGAATAGCTGCCCCTGCAGTATAAAATTTATTAATTTTTATTTTGTGTTTCTCTCTGACGACTATAGCATCTGGATTCGGAATAGCCTTACTATCTTGAGACGGGTCAGCCATACCTTAAACATGTTGTTCATTGTGACTAAAACTTGACTCAACATTATCTATTCCCCTAGAAACGACGTGAATAACTAAATGTAATACAAATTAAATTAGGAAGAAAATTTCACTCTTACAAGCCGCCCACGTAAATACTGGACACACTGAAGGTACCCGTGCGAAGGCCAGCTGCTACTTGATATCCTTCGTAGGATTCATCCTCATCACTCAGCAAAGACTGATGGATTCGTTCCCTACATCGTCAAAACAAACTTCAAAAAGTACTGCTCGAAAACTTCTTGAGAGCATTCTGCCACTCTCTTCAAGTCGTTCTATGAATTTTTTGAAAAATGCTACGAAATGCTACGATAAATGGTACGCGAAGTACGACAGTTCGTGACGTTTCCCGGGACACAGCGCTCCACAGAAAAGTGACCTGAGGCAAAGCTCGCCCGCCTGAATGTGTGGCCATGTCACCTCCCGGTATTGTACTACTCCCTGCTGGCTAGCGCCAGACGTTACTGAAGTAACGTCTTCTGCATAGCAGCTGTGTTTGATGATACGGTACGGTACGGGACAGATACGGGAAAGCGCCAGGCGTGACACAAACACACAAACACACAAACACCAAATTAAAGCTGTGTGGACCCTGGCTAACGCCAGACGTTACTGAAGTAACGTCTTCTGCATAGCTACGGGAATTAAAGCTGTGTGGACCCTGGCTAGCGCCAGACGTTACTGAAGTAACGTCTTCTGCATAGCTACGGGGAATTAAGTGATTTGGTAGGGTTGTCTTCGGCCATGTCATTCGTTTCGGAAATCTCCATAATATAGTAAGCTGAAACAGAGAGGTTCCAGGCTGTACAAGAGAGTGCTCAATGTCTTCCTAATTCCAACAGGAAGAGCTAGCACCTTCGTAACTTCAAACCATCCACAGGAATTATCTAATCAAATAGGAGACAACCAGCTCCGGTGCTTTTCACTTGAAGTGACACCTTTCAGCACTGCTGTCATTCGCACTTTTAGATTTGCGCCATAATGGAGGCATTTTACGCTTTGCATTGCCGTCATTCAGACCCTTTAGATTTGCGCCATGATGCACTTTGCTTTGTGGGTATTTACACCAATCCTGATCCAGATTTAATCATTACTGTCTTCTGATGATCGCTTTGTGCGGGAAATTCAAGAGGTAAAACCCTTGTTCCGTGCTCGTATTGGTTGTTTTAATAACATACACTTCAAAGTGGTATTCTTCATTTTCCCAGCGGAGAGTGCTCAGCACAATAACATACCTCTGGTCGGCGGAGCTTAACGGGCGCCACCACCACACTCCCTTATTTACCCCAGTGTTTGGAGATATGTGGATTTTGTAGAAAAAAGAAGAAGAAAAAAACACACAGGAGGCACAAAGGAGGTTTTACCGAGCTCGTCGCAACTCCGGGTTTATTGCACATTGCAATCATCAGGTTATTTATCTATATGCTTCTGTTCTTCATAAACCGAACGGCATCCTCGCGTTCCCTGGCCGTGGTGGCAAGCTGAAAGCCATCTCTGACCTCCTGCGCAGTCAGAAGGTGTAGGGGAGCCAGGAGACAAGCCTTAACGAAAGCATCATACACACACGCTGGTATTTTGCTTCCACCAACTATTGCTGGTTCTGGGTTGATGAAATCCGCCTTCAGGGCTTCCACTGCAGCCGTGCGTATTTTCTCGGGTCGTTTTTCAAACCAGTCTGGATCCGTCTTAAACTTACCGATAATGGGACTTGTTATGTTTAATCCGTCATAAATGTAACCAAGCACTTCCTGTTTATCCACCAAAGTTAGGTTCGCCTGCGAGTTAAGAAAATTTTTCACGAAACGGTCGGTGGCGCCTATTCTTCTGCCCAGCCAGATCCATCCAATGACCCTTTGGGCCAGTTCACGCAGATCTTGTAATTTTTGCTCGTGATGTGGATTAGGATGTGCTGACAGATCCTTAGCATTTCCAAAGTCGGCTATCTTCACCAGACCCGACACGTTGCAGATTAATACATTCAAAGTATTTAGGTCATGATGACAGAGGTTGTGCTGGTGAATATATGCCAAGCCTGCGTACGCCTGCCGGCCCATCTCCAACTTAACTGTGTCCGGAATCGCTAGCTTCGCTTTGTACGGCGCCCACTGATTGATGTTGCAATAAGCCAGCTGCAATATTAAGACCTCTTTAGCCGCTCCGTGACGGATGACGCTGGCAATGTCGACCAAATGGATTATAAATTTGCTCGGACTGCTAGAATTCAGCCTCTGCAAGGCAATTTTCTCTCGCTTTCCGAGTCCTTGTTGAAGTATTTTACCAGCAAACTGAACGCCATCACGCCTACGTGTGACCTTAACCACCACACCTTGCGCGCCACTACCAATCTTTTTTCCTTCCACATATTCATCTTGAGGCCCCTGAGTGCTTTTCATGACCTTGCCGGAATCGGCGCCTCCTGGTAGGTCGCCGCCGCCGGGCACAAACAACCGACGAGCCATTGTGGTCCTAGTTTCCTCCACAAAAAGTTAAATTAGAAGACTAATCTTAGCAATCGCAGCAGGCCGCAAGCTAACTGGGGAGAGTCGTCACTGAATGTGGACAACCAGTGAAGGTGCGGAACAGACCTCGTGATTTGCATGACTTTCCAGTGTATGCGCACAAGTCCAAGGTTAGCAAATACGCCGAAACACAGTCATCAGGACATAAAATACGCACCCTGCCAATCTAACGTTATATACACACATATGCATGTACGTCTCACGCATTATTGATGTGGGTATGGGTTTGGGGATAGTGAGATGAACACCTAGGCAAAGTCATGATCAACCACAGCAGAACGGGATTATTCACAAAGCAATGGAACTATGAAGTAAGAATCAAAGCATACCGATAGCCCCTTTCGGCAACGAGAGAGCTTGAAAGTTCAGGGCACTACGCTTTGCTTGTTTGCCTAGCTCATGAATGTTATTCGAACTGATGTAAACTATTTTTGCAATATATGTACAATAATGTACTCGATCCGTTTTATTACGGCGACTCTCGACGCCTCTTCTCCAACCTTTTACTGTCGGTGTGGGCAGTACTGCCTACGCCGTCTGCTCAAACCTTCAACACTGTCACCCTGGCTGTTATGTTGCTTTTCGTGACAATCCTCTGTTAATGATCTCAGCATTCTATTTATACAACAAAGGTGCATATTAAAACATTGCAATCTACCCGATCTCTACATTCCCTGCCCATTAGCATCACACCCAAAAACATTCGAACGGCGATGCGACGGCCTTATGCCTACGGACCGCAGTCAACGCACACGGAACAAGTTCGGTCATGATCCCGTCTTTTCTCCTGCCGATTGGATCCCTCCTCAGTGGTCTCTTGCTGTCGACGCATCTTTTCACGAAGCCGGCGAGTCTCTGTTTTTCTGTCATCTTAGCCTTTCGCAGGCACGGCGACTCTCGGGGCGGCATTTTTTGCTCTCTGTGAAGGCACTCCTGCCGACACCTTCTGCCCTGAGACATTCCCGGCCCATTAGCCGCACACCCGAAAACACTCGAGTTTTCATGCCGTAATATTACACCGTCGACAACCTTAATGATGTAGGCATAACAAAAAATATAGCGATGCTAGAATGTTTTCATTTCTCCTATTTTCAAGACTTAACATGGGATTCAAACCCTCTCTATCGCCCTACATGCATTCGCTCGATACACTTCCCAGACAAAAATTCCTGGTTGCTTCACATTATAATAATTTGTTTAATTGTATTATTTATTTAAAGGATTCCCCAGAGGCGGTTTAGGCCCATCGAGGGGATCACCATTTTGTACAGTTAGGATGGGAATATGAGAATACAAAGTGAGCAGAGACTGAGGAGAAATACCACGACGAATAGGAAAACTGGGAGTGAGCAAATGAACTAGGAGAACAAGGATTTTCAGTCAAGAAGAATACATCGGCAATTAAATTGCATTTGTTGTCTAACCCCGTGTGTCGTGAAAGTTATGATGATTCTTGGTTCAGTGTTGTTCGTTCTGCAAGTAGTTTCAAGCAGTTGAAAGTTCTAGAAGCAGTCTACATTCGCATTCGTGATCCAAATCTTTGTAAACAAAAAGAAAATGTCACCGCACTTACGCTATTCCAGTAAATTCGCACTCACAAACACTTGCACATGCATGTCCATTGTCACACTGCACTTGCTGAATTTCCTATCATTTCTCACCTCACCTATAGTTTATTACCTGTGCAAATTGTTCCTAGGTTTGTGCTATTTTTCTTACTATGCTTGTATCCTCGCTGTTTCACTTCAAGTGAATAAATCCTATTGTAGTTTCATCATTCTCTTTAGTCACGAATTCCATTGATAATTGTGACAAGAAAACGTTCTGGAATACATTATTCGTTCCCATGGTTGTGATATGAGTGCGCATTTAGTTATATTCATTGGATTATTAAGATTATTGTCTCCACGTCGCCTTTTTATCAATGAATACCTTTGCATTTAAAAAGAAACTTAGCCATACCGGTACTATTATGTAGTTCTCTTTTAAACTCAGCGATATGTATCTTGGAGGTTATGGTAGAGGGCAGACAGTTCCTCAGAATGCTTGATTGAAACAGAAACATTGAAGATATTATGCAGCCATGACTATGGACGACTTGTTTGTTCGGGCCTCGCTGACTTTTATTAGCGGTAATGTGAAAAATTGCGAGGTAATTAGGTGGTGTCTAAAGTGAACGGATTTAATATAGCATAGCGAATTTTAACCATTTGGAGTCCATGGTTCGATTTCCAACCATGGGCATTTTGTATGCATGTGGGCGCAGTCAAACTTTCGGTTCTCAGATCTGGAGCTGGACTCGCGTTTGGGGCGCGTTGTGGCGGCCGATGAATAGTGCTCTTGGTGAGTTTGGGTTCATTGTATTTCTCTCAACAAGAGCTTTCCAACGAGCCAAAGATCTTCAAAATCGGTGAAGTAGAACCAAAGTTATTTTTGAAATGGAGTGCGCATTTTCGTGACTTCCAGAAATTCTGCGGAAGCAAAAAAGTTACGGACTCCAAAGGGTTAATTTTCTTTAGTTTCAAATTTATCAAAGGCTGTATTACCAGTGTTACGCACTCTAGCTTGAGGTACATTAAGGCTAGCTAGATGCTCAGCACTTAAAGGGGAACTGTCACCAAAAAATATCCTTTGTCTTATCTTGTAGTTCTTTGGCTCCTAATCACGATGGTGTTATTCATTTTTCTCTGCGATGACTGGAAGTGGGTGAAAACTTGAAAAGAAGGTGCCCAAAATTGTCCCGAAGTACCGAGTGACGTCACGCCGGACTTGACCTCCACGCGTACATTCATCGTCAAAAACGAAGTCCAGCCCGTGTGCTGGTCGATCGAGCCAACTGTTCAATGTACGGTGCACGCTTGCCTTCTGAACTCGGACACTGATGTGTACGTTGTACACAATGAGAACGCCAAAAAGGGACAAAACAAACAAAAGTCGACAGAAGTTTGTCGCACTGGTACTTCCTCCACGAAGCTCCAGCTCTTTGTTTTATTTGTGATTACGAAGGAGTGGAAGGATGTGTGTTTGGTGTTAGTGTGACACACATACCTCGTACTTTAAAATTATGTTGTTGTGTCGAAGGTGGCGGTGTCGCCCACCCGGCTCTGAAATGAAAGACGTCGGAGTTTGTCATCTGCATCTTCAGCAACATCGCCAGATGAATCGCCTTCACGTAGCTACATTGCGTTCCTTTGGGGCTCGGGTTGGTGGTGTTGTCGCCGGCCGGAGGAGTACTGTTTTCGGCATACGCGCTCATCATCGTGTTGTTCCTCACACGAAAAGTTCAAAACAATGACGTACTTCCGTGCTCACAAAATATAAAAACTTAGATCCTCGCGGAAGAAGTCAAAAGGTGAGAGCTCAGCTGCTTTTTATTTTGATTTGGCTGTGTAGCTGCACGTGGGTCTCTGCCTCTTTGGCATTCTCCTTCGATACGACGTACCCATCTGTGTTAGAGTTCAAAAGGCACACGTGCACCGTACATCGGAACAGCTAGCTCAATCGACCAGCACACGAGCTGGACTTCGTTTTTGACGACGAATGTACGCGTGGAGGTCAAGTCCGGCGTGACGTCACTCGGTACTTCGGGACAATTTTGGGCACCTTCTTTTCAAGTTTTCACCCACTTCCAGCCATCGCAGAGAAAAACGGATAACACCATCGAGATCAGGAGCCAAGGAACTACAAGATAAGACAAAGAAAATTTTTGGTGACAGTTCCCCTTTAATTTATAAGTCTACACTGGTTTAAGTAGCTGCTTGACATTTCGTGTGTTTTCAAGATTATCTTATTTATTCCTTTTTGCCTATTCCACAGTCCTATGTGTATGTTTTCCTCAATGGCTTTGCTCGTTCCTCTTTGCTTTTGTTGATTTGGCTTATTTGATAGCTACCCAAGTTTGCTTCGTGATGTCAACCCGAACAAGCATATCAATAATAATAATACTACTCAATCTGCGGAAAAATAAATAATAATAATAATAAACGAGAGAGCTTGGAAGCTCAGGGCCCTACGCTATGCCTTTTTGCCTTGATGACCCTGACAAAAAAGCATACGAATGTTATAAATTCATAAAAAAATTTCCTGTTTTTTTAGACCTAACCTGGGATTCGAATCCGCACTATCGCCTTGTATGCATCCCCGATACATTTCGCATACATACTAATTCTTCCAAGTTGCTTCACGTTATGATCTTGCATTTGAAAGCCCTATTTGAATATGCATTTTGGCCAGCCGTCTTTGATGGCACGGTACGGACAAGGTGCGGGACAGGAACGGGACAGATACGGGACAGGTACGGGGCAGGTATTGGACATGTACCGTCGAGGGTACTACGACACCGTCTACTGCCTTGATGACCTAGGCAAAAAAAGCATAGGGATGTTATAAATTTTCAATTCTCCCACTTTTTAAGCATAACCTGGGATTCTAACCCGCACTATCGCCCTACATGCATTCCCCCATACACTTCGCATTCATACTCTTTCTTCCAAGTTGCTTCACGTTATGATCTTGCGTTTGAAAGCCCTATTTGAATATTGCGGCCAGCTGCATGTGGCGAGCTATGTTTGATGGTACGGTACGGTACGGGACAGATACAGGATAGCGCCAGGCGTTACACAAACACACCTCAAACACACAAACTAACAAACAAACACCAAATTAAAGCTGTGTGGACCCTGGCTAGCACCAGAGGTTACTTAAGTAACGTCTTCTGCATAGCTACGGGAATAAGTTTGCCAATATCGAACAACCCGTGATTGTTTAACGCCGTTCCGCTAGGCCTGCCAAAGTAGTATTAGTAGTAGTAGTAGTAGTATTTATTTTATTTACCATCGGATGCCTCAACAGTGATACACACAACTCTTAAGAGGGCCGATAACGGGATAAGTGGAAAGGAAAGGAAAAGAAAGAAAAAATAGAAAAAAAAATTGGAATTCAGACATCAAGCAGTACAGTAATCAAACACCAAGTCAACTTCAATCTTAGTACAAGAACTATCAAGATCATCGAGAAACTCAACAGATTCCAAAAAGAAGGTCAAAATACTTCTTAAACGCCACTGGGTCTTTAAAAAGATCCCTGAGTTGGTTTGCAAATGTAGAGGTACGGTGGTGTCTGCGCCACTCGGCAGGTAGTGTATTAAAGAAAATTGCGGCACGATTAGAAAAAGAATTTACTCCATCAGTTGTCCGGTGCTTAGATATGGCAATGGAAGCATTAGAGTGGCTTCTAGTTCTAAGGCCTGTTGTGATCGGTGGAAATAATTCCGTTAGGGTAGGCAGTGAGATGATGCTGCTTCCATACTGACAATGGATTTCACCCATCCCCATGATCACTGTCACAGACCACGACGTATGTGTTTATCGTATGTGTAGTATTCTGTGTGTACCCTGATATGCAGGCTCACGTTTGTTTTATGTAGTATGCTGTGTGTACCCTGATATGGTGGCTTACGTTAGTATGACAAATCATCAGTTCTAATTCAAGATCCATTGCGTCCAGAGAAATGAACAGAACAGATTTTGACAGAGGGGACGGTTAGCAAAAATGGTGGTTGGCACAAGTGAAGACAATTATAAAAGCATCTCAAATGGTAAGGTTACTTACAATATCACCGACGTAATCTTGGGTCACGGTGTCGTTAACACGGTCTATGCGGCAACACGGCTACATGACCAGCGTTTCGTTGCAGCTAAGATTCCGAAAATACGTACTGCGGACTACGAGAAGGAGATTAACGTCTTGGCGCTACTGTGCGATGCAGGGAAACATCCGAACATTGTTGAGCTCATTGATATCGTCGCCCACGAGTCGCTGAGTTCTCACCAACGAAGTGACAATCTGTATATCATCCTTGAATACATGCATATTAACTTGGTAAGATGGTTAAATACTCGAGGATGCGGTCATTTCCTCCCTGAAACCGTCAAAATGGAGATTTCAGTTCAATTGTACAGTGGACTAGCATTTCTTAACGCCGCCAACATTCGCCACAACAGCCTGGATTATAGTCATATTCTGGTCGACGTCTTTTCCGGCACATTCAAGATATCGGATTTTGGCCAATGCACGATTGTGTCGGGAGACACAGATGAGAAGAAGCTAGATAACTGTATCGACTCTGCAGTCAAGGATCTTCGCTACATGACCAGCTGGGTCATAGTGCCTCTTTGGTTGTGCCGGCATTATGCGGATGTTGAGTGCTGTCCCGAGTTGGATCTGGATACGATTGACTCGACATTGGAAGATGCTCGCAACTTGGTATTTTCTTATACCGACAATTACTACGAGGTTAGCGGGTCGATGGGAACTCTGTTAAGAGAAGAGCCTAACTTCTGGGAATCGAAGGATGAGGATGATATGCGTCTGAAGGAAATGATACTGTGGGTTCATGGCTTGAATTGCTCGCGACCTCAAGCTGGTGGCGATGCCATCCCGGAACGCGTCGTGGACATTTTAGCAATCGGCCTACTCTACACTGAACTCTATAAGGCCACTGCTGCTAGCATCGTTCACAAGATGTCCCTCATTCATCCTCCTTTAACACGATTCTACGCCAGACAATTCGTTACCGGAAATGACATTACCAGTTGCGGCAATTAGGAACGCCGATGCGATTGCGTCATCGTCTTCCTTAGTTAATCTTAGTTGATAACCAGTTCCTTCAGGACTGGTTTTACTGTAGATCTCTTAACACCATCTTTGTTATCTTACGTCACATCCTCATCGTGGAGACCCTTAGGGCCTCTTGAAGGGCAATCCTGAGGAAACTGAATGGATATTCATCAATCACTAAAGCAATGAATTAACTTATGTTTATCATTACTAGGTAGCAAGATAAGTACATCTATCCTTAAGCTGCTTCATTACACAACCTGTTTTATTAATATAATCGCAATTAGTAAGATGAGCTGAATCGACAAAATGTATCCCGTGTTTATTCGTACGGTAACAATATTTTACATCGTTTGCATAGCAATCTGCGTTCGTTTCAGAGAGATGGGGAGGGTCCGAGCACGAAATGAACGATGTTCATTTCAAGGACGACAAAACCACTTTTGCGACGAACCTTAAGCGCAACACGTCGACACTGCACCGGTAAACATGGTGCACGCTTGTAGATGCAGTTCATCCTATTGTCTACAATTATGACTGTCTCCTTTATTCACTCCTTTCGTGGAGATAAGCCAGTCCCACCTTGACGATAATTCCATGGGTAGGGCAGGAAAAGAAAGTGAAAATAAATATATACAAACCTAGAAACCAAAGGGCCAAGAAATAGGGAAATGAAGCGGAAGAAAGGACAGGACTTCAATCTGAACTCCAAAATCAGAACAACAATAAAGAATTTGCAGCAATAGGCTTCGCTGCAAGTGATAAGGACGTTGAGATCGGTCAAAGCTCGAAACTTGGTGAGCCGAATGATGTTGTTTTAAGGGGTTATTATGACATCGGGATTTGGAATGGGTTACAGTGTATTTATGACAACTATAGAGTCCGCTCTGAAGTAGCGAAAGGGACAAAACCCGACACCAGGACTCAAGTATGGCCTATACAAATTGTAGCCAAGTAATGAAGCCTAAACTGGCCAGCGTCAGAGTGCTAAACAAAGGTGTATCAATCAGTGAAGGGATTAAAAAAGGAATTAGCTTTATCAGTCTCAATCCGGGTTAGAGTTGGTGATCACACAAAATTACAATTGATATATTTAATATCATTACTCAAGTCCCTTGGCTATTGAACATGACAACACAGCAGATGTCCATCTACATGTTAAGGACAGTTGTTAGGATGTTAACCGAACATTGGATAGCCTCCTGTTGCACATAATCCAAGCTTCCTGCCTGCACAGTCCGAATGAGTTGAAGAGCTCATCAAGCCTCCCAGGGCACCGACAACCACAGGAACCACATCAATCTGGGTGAGAGACCAAATTCTAAAAACCTCCCGCTCCAAGTCATAACATTTCGAGGGCGTGAAGTATTGTCCCAGTCCGAGGTTTTGTCTGGCACAGCAGCACAATCGACTCCTTCATGGTCGGCATGTGCTGGGCTTGGGCCAGCCCAAGTCGGCAAAGCAAAGAGGTGCAGAGCTGTGAAAACTACACTGAAGAAGACAATGCCAGGAACACCCAGTCGAAGAGTCACTCGCAGCCAGGTGATGATGCGTACTGGAGGAAGCCAACAGGCGACGATACTAAAAGTGACAACGAGCGTAAGTGGGGGGAAGCGTGGAAGACCACCACGAAAGCCAGTGATCACGACAACGGAAGGGTCAGACACCAGACGAGTGGCCGGGCGGTGTGGGGGAAGGGACGAGTCAGGACTTGCAGCATCGAAAGTGACGACAAGGCGACTGCCCAGTGGAAAGGACGAGTCAAGAGCTACGACATTGGAGGTTAACCGTCATGTGTGAGCCAAGAATAAAGGGAGTGATAGCGTGGTCTGGTATGCTCTGCCGACCTTGGGTCTCGGCTTCATCACAACCAGGCGCGCCAATAGCAGAGAAAGAAAGAGAGGGAGAGAGAGAGATACATAGACAGAGAGAGAGATAGAGAGAGAGAGAGATAGAGAGAGAGAGAGGAGAGAGAGAGGAGAGAAAGCCGAAAAGACGAGAAATTCCAACATTCAGTAATCGGCTATCAAGAGTCATCTGTCGGTTAGTGATAATTGTCGTGAGCTGAACAGAGATGATGTTTTCTCAGTTTTGACCCGTGGAGGATCTGTATTACATTTGTCTGTTTTGGAAGCGTTATATATTTGCAAGTTGTCCCCTGAACTATGTGCTCAGAAGGAAAATGTTTTTTTCACTTCAGTTGTTTGGCGCTAATCCTCGTGAAAGTGTCAGGAATGCTTCTTCTCGTGGATGTTTTCATTTTGTTTTAGTCATTTCTTCACCTTCACCCTGTTGTTGACTTGTTCATCTAACATTTTATTTTTTTCCACACGTATAGGGTGAGGTTCTCAATCTATGCTCAATCTATGCTCATTCTATGCTCAATCTATGCTTTTGCTGTAGCTCTCTTAAAGTTGCTGTTTTTGACATTTTTCCATTATTCCCTATATTTACCCATGATGAGAAGGAAACGAAAACGTTCGGTTAATAGATTGGCTTACTTGACTGTGAGGACTGCGTCGGTGCTGACACCTTTCTTTCGAAATAATATGTAGGCCCGAGGGCTAACCTCGAGGGGCAATAATATGCCATAAGGCCCTTGCAACCATGCGATAACATATACTTATTATATGTCTCTTTCCCTCAAACCCCTCAAACCATTTAATTATTATTATTTTAATTATTGTTCATTCTCACTGTTTTTGTCGCTGATGCACATATGCCACGCCTATTTCCCATAACCTTGTTTTGTGCACACCTTTGCGAGAAGTGTCACACTTTGATATTTTAGTGTTGTCATTGTACCCTACTTGTCTGCTACTCTAACTTGATGGCTATGTTATTTCTTTTGTTCGTATTTGTTCTGTAGCACAACGGTGATTCCTGAATAGTGTTGATCGAAACCTTGTTTGGATCATCCTTTTTTCCGTCGGTTTTCCTTACATGCATTTCTCCTTACCTTTTTAGATTGTTTTCGCATCGTCTCCATCACTTAACTTTTTTAGTAAAGTAATCCAAATGTCACTTCAGTTCGTCCTCCTTACTGCCATATTAACATTGGTGTCTCCTCGTCGAATAATATTTGTAAAGATGATATTTATTCAATTCTCCCAGACCCCTTCTGACCTCTCCAAATAAACATACACAATGTTATGCAGGGATCCATATTTGTCATGAAAAGCAATTTCCTCATGAAACATGACCAGCAGCAACTCCAATTCACCGCACACTTAGGTTTTCACTTGCCGTGTCTTCACGAGGCTGAATTCCTCTTCTGGTATATCAGCAACTACATTTTGTACAGTGTCCGTCTTCGTCTAGAGATAGATTATTTTTTCAAAGGCGAGACGAACGGAGACCAAGCATCTTCACGCCAAAACCCACCAATGTCTTCTCTAAAATCATATTTTGGACTTTCCCGTAGCGCCACCTGGGGTTGGCAATTGCTTTGCGGAACGAAATGGTTTAGTTTATTTTTCAGCCCCCACCCACCCACTCACCATATCCGCAGATAAAACGCAGTCCAGTAAAATGTTGATTTCACTCTTCAGCACCCAGAAGTAACTGGGAATTCTCCATGTACATTCGATAATAATAAAATATTATTATTTTCAAAACGAAACTTCTAAACCCACCTACCCCCAAACGAAAACGTTTCCTGTTGAAAATACAATAAGTATTAGTAACCTTCGACGGCGCCTCACCCATTTTGTAGGGTACCTCGAATCTAAAATACGATGCCTTTGCTGCATACGTCACCATAAAACACAAAAATGCATTCACCAATATTTGTCCGGCATGGGCCACGGTCTGGCTGAAACCCAGTCAACTAATACCACCAAAACCTCAAACTGGGACTGCCCCGGAAAATATCTTGTCGCTCCCGTTAATTCAATTCCCACTGTGTATGCCCACGACGTATGTATTTATCGTGCATATACATGTAGTATGCATTGCGTACAGTTTCTCTATGTTATCACACATTGGTGTGAGATTCATCCGTTCTAATGCAAGGTACACCGCCTTCAATGAAAGGAACAGAACAGATTTGGTCAAGGTGGACTATTAGCAAATATGGTGTCGGCTTTCAGCTCTGACATCAATTACAGGAGTATCTCCAACGATCAATATGCCTACCGCGTCTCTAACACTATACTGGGACATGGGGCATTTGGCGCAGCATGGTTAGGTAAACGGCTTCATGACAACCTCGCCGTGGTTGCTAAAATTCCCTACGCTCGTGGGGCTGACTACGAGACTGAGGTGAACGCCATGGCACTGCTGTTCGACGCAGGTGGCCATCAGAACATCGTTTCACTCGTCGACTTTATCGTAAACGCAGACGTTCCCGAGGAAGGTCACAAGATGTTGATCACCCTTGAGAAGATGGATATGAACTTGGAACACTGGTTGGGCCTTCGGGGAAGGGGAAGCGGCCTTCCCGAGGCCGTTAAACTGGAGATCTCAGTTCAATTATACAGTGGACTGGCTTTTATTGTCAACCATGGTATTATCCACGAAGACCTGCACGAAGGGAACATTCTGGTCGATGTCAACAACGGAGTATTCAAGATCTCAGATTTTGGCAACAGCACCGTTATACCGAAGGACGATAACTCATTTGACCAGATGCTCGCCAACGTTGTAGATCATGCAATCAAGGATCTTCGCGACATGACCAGCTCGATCATAGCATATCTCTGGTTGTCACGCTTTTACGCTGAGGGCGGATTTAAGTTTTCCACCTGGAGCGAAATGCCTGATAACGAGCATGTGGAAGAAGCTCTCAGCTTAGTATTTTCTGATCCTGTGGACGAAGACGACGGACCTATGGCAGTCAAGCTTAAAGAAAACCCCCATTTCTGGGAATCGCAGACTGAAAGCGATGTCATGTTAAAAGTGGAGATAATACGAGCACATCGCGAGAATTGCTCGCAACCCAACCCCAGCCATAGCGGCATGGCTATTCCAGATCACATCGCCGACATCTTAGCCGTCGGTCTACTCTACACCCGACTCGGAGACGCCACTGCTACAAACATGGTACAACTAATTCGCCAAATTCATTCTCCTCAGAATTGCCTCAAGGCTAGAAATTTCATTCGCGGGGCAGGAGATTAGGGACAGCCATGCAAGTACGTCATCTTCTTTCTTAATTGAGAACCAGTTTCACCAAGACAGACTTCACTGTCGATCTCTCATTATCATCATCATCATCATCATCGTCATTGTTCCGTTACGTCACATTACGTTAGTTTGGGGTAGGGTAACCCCGCTCTTGCCAGCATGCTGTCATTGAAACATACAAGCATAGATTAGAGGACGTGCAACGCTACTGACGTTCAGATTTCTTGTGTTAGAACTGTAGATAAAAGAAAGCCACCAACATGTTGTGTCTATACGTTGTGTCGCTGAGTGTGTGTGACTGGAATTGTGGACGAAATGTTGTCGACGGTGTGTGATTTACGACAGCATATAATTCACATATGTGATCATAATAATATATGCTGTTATGCAGGACAAGTGGACAGGTTCTAGTCAAGTTGAGCATGTATTGCTAGTGTTTGTCGGGAGAAACCGGATAAATCAGGATATTGCATTCTGATGATGGCAAATTGCCGAAACGTCACAATCATACAGTAAAACACCCAAAGTTGTGAAAGTGCAGTGCGCAGGGAATGAGCATGTGTTTTCACCATTCTTATTTCAGTTACGAAGCTGCAGGAGGCTCCACTCCTATAACGTATATCAGAATGGCGAGCAAAGCAGAGTGAGGGAGCAGCCAAGAACATATTTCTTACGCCTGTGCGTATTCCAGAAGCAGTATGCTATACAGGGATCAATCATACTACTCCCTGCTTGACATCAGCAAGTATTACGTGCCACTCCCTGATGCCAAGCACTGATGAATGTTAACCGTATGGAGGTCCTGCAGGAACTCTCTGAAAGTAAAAAACGCTACTTGCGAACGTAAAGCAAAGCACGAGATAACCACCAGCCCACCCTGGATAGATAATCAAAGTTAACAGGAGTGGATTTCTAAGAAGAGTAGGGTCACACATTTTTTTAGTATTGCCATTGCAAACACTGCAAACACTGCAGACATATGTGGTGAAAAAGGCGGCGAGAAACCAGAAATAGAAATATCGGTAAAAACCAAGGGAGGGAATGCAGTCATATGACGACAAAGCAACACTTTTTTTGGTTTTTGAAGTCTTAGGTAGCTGAAGATATCGGATGAAGGGAGTGACCAGAATGGAGGTAATGCTGATTAGCATCGTGGTAATTACGAGTCCCAGTAACCCTGAAATTTTCGAGCATCATCATTAACTTCGTGTCATGTTATTGAGATTTGATAGTATATGAGGTCCCGTGCCTTAGTGAGTTGTAGCATAATATTACACCAGTGGTTTTCCCTATTATCTCGTCTTAGAGTCCATTTACATCTACATCCCCATACTTGCACTTCTGCAAAACCTGTTCAAGCAGAAAGAATTTTCATCAGCACTCCAACTCTTCCCCAGAATCCACACACACGCATACGGACAGACACTCACTCCAGCGCGCCAACGCCCCAGGCGTATATCACACGGCTTGCTTTACATTCTTAGCTGTGATACTGGCGCTACAAGTACATATTTCTTTCCAGTGCTTCTATTCATGGTACTATTAGTTTTCTAGATCTATTCTTCTGGCCCACGTAAATCCGCATTCTCTTATGCCCTCCCGTCATGTTAATGTGTCCACTGGTGTGGAGTTATGAATACATAATCGTGATATCTGTATTAGTTGGTTTCAGTCAGATTTCTGGATTGGATAATGTGGCGTGGATTGGATAATGTGGCGTGGATTAAATAATGTGGCGTGGATTGGATAATGTGGCGTGGATGGGATAATGTGGCGTGGGTGGGATAATGTGGCGTGGATTGGATAATGTGGCGTGGGTGGGATAATGTGGTGTGGATTGCGCAGGTACATGTACATTAGAAGTACTATGTTGAAGAATTGGGGCCGCATTCAATTTGTTCCAGAAAATATTCCAGATTTGTTCCAGAAAATATTCAATATATTAAATGGTGGTGGTAAAGATCATGATGGTGTTGGTTATAAATACGTGGCCGCGTACTACGTCGCATATGCCACTAAATCACGATTCTCGTATGCCTGTACGCCAGAAGAAATCGCCAAGCATTGCATATACAAGCTTATCCGTACTACAATCTTACCTTGTTTACATCCACCCCCTGTACACAATTGTATTGATCTTATATTTTCAACCAGCATCAAAGTCGCCACTCATTCGCTACTACCAGTGGAAAGGAGATTTCCACATTCATTTTTTTGAGGAGCTAAGACCGAAAGTGAGAATGTCTGCGCCCAAGAAAGCTGAGTATGTACCGACGACTCTCCCCTACCAAGCGGATGATGGCGACATCATCCAAGGTGTCGACGACCAGGAGTTCAAGCGACTATACGACGATGAAGAGCAAGAGGAGGACAATTCAACCGGATGCATTATTGCCTCCGGAATGGCTGGTGCCGCTGCCCTGATCGGCCTGGGCTACGTATTTAAACAGTATCCGCAAGAGGAAATACTAGAGAAAGCAGCCCAAGGCTATGATGTCGTGAAGGGAGTTGTTTCTTCTGCTGCGTCCCAGGCCGTTCAGTTCGTTCAGTATGGTACGTCGCTTGTCGCCGACACTGTGACGAGCATCGCTGCCAAGTTTCAAGGATAATCACGTGGCAAGAAAGTAAGTGGTATCGAAGGGTCCGCAAAGCAAGGATCGCAATCATCATATAAATGACCTCAACTACTTATATTCAACAGGGGCGTGTAACGGGAACTGTGAATAAAATATTCCTGCGGAAACGTTCAAGCCAGTCGCGGTACGGATGACTCATTATCCAAGTCGCCCACAGGCCACATTCTCCCCTGATGATTCGACTCCATCCTGATTGGATGTTGCTTTGCTGTGAACAGGCTGCATGAACATTCATGCATTTCCTTATTTTCATGTCCTCCATGATGAAGTGCCATTCGCGAAAATTTGGAGATATCGTTTTGGAATTGTAGCGTATTGTGTTCTGCTGTGGTGGCAGTGTGGTGTGTATGGTGACAGTGTGCTGTGATTAGGCATTTCCCAAATCGGCCCTATTTTTTCGCATAATCGGCTTTTCGATCGGCTAAGAGAATATCCAAATTCGGCTATATTATGAGCCCCAAAATCAGAATTTGGTTCAAAGCAGTACAATCGTTTATGATGTATTTGAAGTGACCGCTCCCAGCATAATAACATGCATGCTGTAAAAGCAATGAATCATCGATTTTCGGCGAATTCAATTCGAAATTTGAAATTCCGGCGCAACTATCGGTGATTTCTTAACAGCCTTTGATTTCGGTGTCTTTTCCTGCTGACAGTTTTCGGAAATGCCTAAAGTCGCAGTCACCTCTCGCAGTATAATTAGTATTATTATTATTCTTTATTTCCACGATGGCCCATGGCCAATAAGGAAGATAAAAATTAATGATTCAAATCAATCCAGAATCATATAAAATCAGTCTAGCAAGTAAGGAAACCAACACATTGCAGGGGGATGGGGTCACAATGGGGTACAGTGTGAGCTACTACAGGAGCATATGGACGATAGAATGAGGCTTGACGCCATTGATTTAAACATATATATATATATATGGCTACAGAGATCGTATTTGCGTGCTGTTGAGGCACCAAAACATCCATTTTCGGCGAATTCAGTTCGAAAATTGCATATTCGGCGAAAAAATCGGTGATTTCTTCAAAACCACTGTTTTCGGCGAATTTTTCAGCAGGCCGATTTGGGAAATGCCTAGCTGTGATGGTGGCAGAGTACTGTGTATGGTGACAGTGTGCTGTGATGGTGGCAGTGTGGTGTGATGGTGGCAGTGTGCTGTGTTGCTGGCAGTGTGGTTTGTATGGTGGCAGTGTGCTGGGTTGTTTGGTGTGTATGGTGGCAGTGTGCTGTGTATGGTGGCAGTGTGGTGTGTATGGTGGCAGTGTGCTGTGTATGGTGGCAGCGTGCTGTGTATGGTGGCAGTGTGCTGGGGGCAGTGTGCTGTGTATAGTGGCAGTGTGCTGTGTATGGTGGCAATGTGGTGTATATGGTGGCAGTGTGGTGTGTATGGTGGCAGTGTGGTGTGTATGGTGGCAGTGTGCTGTGTTGGTGGCAGTGTGGTGTGTATGGTGGCAGTGTGCTGTGAATGGTGGCAGTGTGCTGTGTATGGTGGCAGTGTGGTGTGTATGGTGGCAGTGTGGTGTGTATGCTGTGGTTAGTTTCTGCACATCGGCCCCACGCTGTTGGCCGGAGATGCACTCAATCATGCGCACGTAAAGGAGCGGGGCAGGGGTGATGTATCAGGTATATGTAACTGGTGTTACTTCAGTACTGAGATTAACTACTTGCTGCATGTGCAAGACAAGACTACTCTTTAAGAAGCCTTTCCGGTGCTTAGTGTTTTGCGCAGTATGAAATTATTACTCGAGCAGAATAAAAAATATTCCAGGGTACCTCACTTCAAACTCTCCAACTATGGTCTCTTCGCTGCATAAGTTCACTTCACTTCCAAAAAAATTAATAATATTAGATACAAACAATAGGAGGACAGAGGAAGTGTTTTTACTCAGAGTTTCACGCACTAAGCGATCATCAGAAAACAGTAATTGGAAATCTGGATCAGTATTGGTTTATATCCTCACAAAGCAAAGTGTAAATAGCGGCAGTGCAAAGCGTGAATGACAGCAAGTGGTGAAAGGTGACAACCACTGGAGCTGGTTGTCTCTTACTCAATTAGGTGATGGCTGTAGCTGGTTTAAAGTTCCGAAGGTAGTACCTATTCTCATGGCGACACTTCGACACAAGCTCACTCCTTTTGTTTAGAGAGAGGTGCTTGGGTGCTTGCGCGATTGCCAATTTTTCCGCCAGGCACAAATGGAATGCACCAAATTTTCGGGCATGGCCCATCTTCAGGGTGAAAAACCATTCAACTAAAGCCAACAAAAACTGAAACGAGTATATATTATTATGCTGTGTAGTGCGGTAGTATCCCAAACAAAACTTGGGAAATACGCGGGCGATAATGTATGAATGAAATCAAGTACGCGTGCATCCATACATCTGGACTGGATTCGTGGAGTTGCTTGGATACATGCGAACTAAACTTTGTTCTGTACTTAGAATTGTAATTGGTATTCACCGCTGACCTCCGTTCCGCTTTTGAAAATAACGTAGTAGACTCAGATGGGGAGCAAATCTTTAAATTAACAGAAAAAAACGAAATATTTCACGCTATCCGTAGTGTGAATCCAATACTAACAGTGTAAGGAAGATGTTGTGTAGTCAGAAGGTGCAACAGCTAGCATAATACAGTGTTGACCGATGAGATACTGCCATTCAACCACCTGCATGATGACAAGCTCTATTGGATACGTAAACCAACAGCCGTCTAAACTGGAACGCTCTTAGATATGAAATAGCATGTGAAAGGGGACAGTGGGCGCACTCAAGACGAGACCAAGCTAAACATCACGGAAAACTAAGAATGCTAGCTTCGTCTTTCGTCACCATCTCGTCGAAGCTAACTTTGATAGTCTAATAACTTCAGTAGGATGACCCAAAGCTTGACCACCCATCGCGGGGTCTGTCGTATTGAAGGATGAGTACAGGTTGGGAAGGGGGGGGGGGGCTACTTTTTATTTCTTTACATTATTTTTCACTATATTTACACACTGGTCATATTCATCGGCATTATTGGACTTCAGCGGTGCGTTTGACACTGTCATTCCTCAGGTTGCTCTGGAGAGGTTAGCCACTGCTGGCGCACCAACGTCTACCACTGCAGTCCTAGTATCAAACACAACAGCCCGCACGAAGCTTGGTAAACAACTAAGCAAACCATTTTCCAACGAACATCGGCGTCGTCCAGGGTGACCCAATGTCACCAATAATGTTTATAACTTACGCCGAAGGTTCCATGCGTAAGATCTGAGAGCAAGCTCTACCCACGCCAGACCTACCAGCAACTTTCACACAATACCCAGACGACACCACTGCCCATCAGAACGAGCGATCATCTGTGGAAGAAACCGTCCGAGTGTGTGAACCCGTTTTCTCAGATGACAATCTGAAGCTGAACGTGGCAAAAACTCAATATTTCACTGTGACCAAGGAAGATGATTCCTGGAAATCGGTGAAGCTGCTGGGGAGTATGCTAGGCACAGCAGAAGACATAGCAGCCAGAGTGTCTGCTGCAAATCGGGCATTTGCAAGCATTCCATGGAAACGCCACAACCTGAATTCCAGGCTGTGTATGTTTTCCTGCCTGATATTGCCTGTCTTGCTGTATAATTGTGCGCTTTGGACCTTATCGCAAACATTAACCGACGTCGTCAATGTATGGCACCTGAAGAAACTACATACCATCATTGGTATCACGTACCCACAACGAATCTCGAACACAGCGCTGTATGCCAGAACCGAGCAGACCCCACTATCCCAAGTCTGCAGGCAACGGAGACTGCTGTGGTTCGGCCATGTAGTGAGGGAAGTTTTTTTTTTTTTTTCTACAAAATCCACATATCTCCAGACACTGGGGTGAATGATGGAGTGTGGTGGTGGGGCCCATTAACCCCCCCCCCCCGACCAGAGGTCTCGGGTTCATAGCTCCATGGACGCACCAAAGGGATATTGGGTGGGGAGGATTAAATTGAAAAAGAAAACAGAAGAAAGAAAATGGAAAGATTGTATTGCTCAGTGAGCAAAAGAATAAGTTGAGTATTGATGTGAACGCTGTTAGACTTTTAAATTCAAGATGAGACTGCCCGTGAGGAGAGATTACATGTATGTCCAAGCAGGGTAGGACACTGTACCCTCTTACTCGCGTATGCTATGAGTGGCCCAGTGCCAGTTCGTTCTGAGGAGATGGTGATAAGCTGCTGTCTTGAACTTTTGGATGTTCTTTGGGTGAAATGGGTGGGGAATGATAGAGGTAGGCAGCTGGTTCCAAATTGGGATGAAGGAGTGGGGAAAGGCTCGGCTCACATTGTTCCGGGAATTGGCAGGAAGAACATTCTGTAACTGATGGGGATGCGCGGTGGACAGTCGTACAGCCTGGCGGGTGAGGCGTGTGGTCCTGGGTTGGTGTGTCGGGGGTGGAGCCATTCTCGAGAGAAGAGCGGGAGAATTATCGCAAAGGGCTTTATACAGGAGGCAGAGGGCAGCGATGGTGCGGCGAATGATGAGGCTAGGAAGCCAGCATTGCGGATGTATTGCCTTGATGGCTCGCTCCTGCACCCAGTCCAGCCGATTCAAGTGGGAAGGAGCTGCCCCCATCCAGACGATTGGGCAGTACTCCATAACCGGTCGGACAAAGGCTTTGTAGGCTTGAAGCCGGGCAGGAATAGTCAGCAAGTGAAATGCCTTGCGCAAGGCTCCAAGTCTCTGCGTTGCTCGGACTACAACAGTTCGGATATGCTATGAAGTCGAAGAATCGTCCTCTTTCCAAGCCCTCCTGATGTCAATCAACACAACAGACATACGACGACCCCGAGGACGACCACGTCTGAGATGGATCGACGTTGTCAAGAAAGACTTACAATGCATTAATCTGTCGCTTCTGGATGCTGTGCAATCTGCTTCTGATAGAGCTGCTTGGCTCGAAATTGTTAACAGATGCGTTGACCTCATGCAATGAGTGAAATGCGAACTGTCATTATTATTATTATTATTATTATTATTACATACCCTGTGCAGCATCAGACTCTAGTTAGTGACCTCGCTCTCGGCATAGGCGGCGTTGCTTTGCAGTGGATGTACCACTACCTGACCGATCGTCAACAATACGTCCCGATTGGCCCAAGCAAAGGTGCTGCCTACGCCAGTAGCTGTGGTGTTCCGCAAGGGTCAGTGCTGGGTCCATTGCTCTTCGTTGTGTATGTTCGAGATATACCTCATGTGGTGAGGCCATACGGTGTTAACCCAACACTATTTGCAGATGACACCTCATTACGAGCCAGTGCCGAGACACCGGCAATTGTTGCTCAGCGACTGTCCGTCGCAGTACAACACCTATTTGACTAGCTACGACAGCGTGGCTTAATTCCGAATGAAACGAAAACTCAAATCCTACCAATCCCTCCTCACAGAGCAACACCCTTTGCACAACGCGTGACATGCAATAGTCAAGATCTGCCGGTGGTACCATTGGCCAAGTATCTAGGCTTACATTTTGACACGTCAATGTGCTGGCAGACAATGGTTTGACGTGTTAACGCTATCAGGCCTGGGCGGATAATGCTAGTATTATTAACGTGTTAAAGCTTTCAGGCCTGGGCGGATAATGCTAGTGTTATAAGTAGTAATGGCCTACAAATTAAAAAAAAGAAAGCATTATTATGTAGTCAGTAAACAAAAAAGTAGGCGCCGTGGGACCCGATGGAGTCAGTGCGGAAATGCTACGAGCTACTAAGGACCTCCTCAGTCCTTGGCTAGCCTCTTTCTTCAATGCAATACAGAGTGTTGGTTGTTGCCCTGACGATATGCGCAGTGAATTGGTAGTACCTGTATACAAACCAGGCAAGCCACTCGGAAAACCAAAAAGTTATCGCCCGATCATGTTACTCTCTGTAGTGAGAAAGGTGCTGACGTCAGTTATTACTAAACGTAGTACGGATGACATCACAGTTTATGTCTCTGAAACCCAGACTGGATTTCGTCCAGGTCGTTCAACCGCTGATGGTGTATCCCCCCCTTGTTTAGGAAAACTGATATCTTGGCCGAGTTCGAACTACTTCAGCAAGAGCTATCTAGTATCCCGGAAAAGTCGGATATAGCAGCGGGACACGGTGTCGGGCTTCACTGGCTGCTGAAGCCTTTCGGTTCGCACAATCACCTCCGGACACTCGATCATTCACACTTACACGAGAACACATGAAAGTGATCAACGAGCGTTGAAAGAATCCAGAAATCTCTCGACCGGACAAAGGCCGTGCAACAGTCATCTTGTCTGAGGATAATTACCGGGAGAAAATGTTGGTCATTCTCAATGACATTAGTAAATTCAGTAGACTTGGGCCTTGCGATGTGCATGACCATACAGAAAACATCAATACCAAGCTGAGTACGTACCTGCTTTTTCTTTCTAGAACGCATCAGATCACCAAATACGAGTACGATCATCTAGATTCACTGGATCGACAAGGCTTAGAAAGTATATGCTTCCAAAAATTCATAAAAAACATATTCCATTAAGCATGATCCTCAGCTTCTTCTTCATAAGCTGTTGACGGAGACTCCCTCATTTTAGGCTAAGGCCTGTGGAGAATCCATAAATACAAATACAAAAATTAATGATCTTAAGCATGTCTGGATCTCCGCAATACAAGGTTTCGAAAATAATGGTTATGCAATTTGCTGCAACCGGTTCTTGCCTTGTACAATAAACATTGCGTTAAAGACACGTTTGGGTTTGTGGAGAAACTTAGAGATTCGAAATTTGAATCAAATGGCTACATGTGCTCGCATGACGCAGATGTAAATCTACATGTTAAGGACAGTTCTTATTTGAACCGAACCTTGGATAGCCTCCTGTTGCACAATAGCCAGGTCTCCTCCCTGCACAGTCCGAAGGCATTCAGGAGTCTCTCTCACCAAGCCTCCCAGGGCACCGAAAACCACAGGGACCACGTCAACCTGGGTGAGGGACCAAATTCTGGATATCTCCCGTTTCAAGTCATAATATTTCGAGCGCTTTTCAGCCATTTTCTTATTGATGTCGTTCTCACCAGGGACGCTGATGTCTATAATGTATGCGATGCGCTCCCTGTCATCAACAAGCAGCAGATCGGGCTCTATGGAAAGCTCTCTCCGAGACGAAACCAGCCATACCCAGTTCGCAATTGCCAGAGTCGTAGGAGTAACGCCACAGCGCGATCTGACCGCTCCAATGCCAGACTGGCGAGCGTGGTACTAAATGCCCAGCCATTTCAACAATATCGAACGCAGAACGGTCAATTTTTGCAGGAGGGCGCTTCAAAATGACGTATGCCAGTCGTGCACGCGCCTGCAGCGAGTCAGGGAAAATCCCTTCCTGGCGTTTCAAATTTACGCCGCGAGCTGACCTCGGATCGTCTTCAGGTGTTTTTGAGCCGACAGCTAATAGGCGATTCACACGACAGGCAAATCCACGTTTACAGGAAAGTCGCCATGGAGATATTCCTGCGGGTGACCAAAATTTGCCCGCGGGAATCAAAAGTGTCCATGGCCTTTTTGCCCGCGGATGCACTCATCTGCGGGCACTTTTACAGTTATGAGGCTGTGAGGTCGTACTATCGTACGGTAGTCTTGAACCCTGGTTGTTTGGCCTTTGTCTTTGGGTACTCATTCCAAATCACCACAGTAACGCCGTATACTCACCGGATACTCGCGGGAGCTCTGGCCGCCACCCGCGGCCGTGTGAACTGCAGCCTCACGTTTCACTTCCTGCGGGCACCTGACAAACGTGGATTTGCCTGTCGTGTGAATCGCCTATAAGGGCCGGGTTCCACTGCGGCTCCGCTGCTCCGCTGCTCGTCTTTCGCGGCTTGAAACATCATCATTACCATAGTGACCGCGGCTCGAGCTGGACCAGCGAGGCCGCGGCTCACCGCGAGCTTTTGCTACGATTCTTGACCAAAAACTGAGAGCCGCGGTCACGGCTCGACATGTTTCCCGTACTTTGCATTGTTTCGTACATCAGAATTTTAAAATTCGAAATTTAATTTGTTGCGCAGGCCAGAACACGAGGATTTTTTTGATTTCGCGTGCGCAGGCAGGTGAAACGTCATCAAAAAGTACGGACCACGACCGCGGTACCGCCAATGGCGAGTGTCAGTGGAACCGCACTGCTCCGCTGCATGCAGCCAAATGCCGCAGCGGAGACGGCGGAGCCGCAGTGGAACCCGGCAATAAGGCTTTTCTGATACGATTCTTGAATTCCAACAAGCATTGACAAAGCAACTCAGTACTCGGCTGGGTGCATGGCACGGAAGAAAATTGCGGTACCTGCTTGGTGTTGTGTTCCCTCATCATATGTCAAATGCTACGGTGTACTCCTCAACGCGACAAGATCCAGTCAGCACTACCTGTCGCAGACGTCGACTGCTCTGGCTGGGCCATGTTGTTCGCGAACCTGACTCAGCGTACTACCAAGCACTGGAGATTGCAATTAATACCCTGGACATTAAGAAGAAAGTAGGATTTACCGGGTGTTAACGGCCGTCGTGAGTTCCCTTCGGGAACGGACACGATAATTTCCTTTTTTTTATTTTTTACATCAAGCGACCACGTGGCCGACCCCATCTCAGATGGATTGACAATATTAGAAATGATCTAAAGCACGCCACTATTGATATTTCTGACTGGTTTGAACTGGCTCCAGACAAGACAAAATGGCTGATGCTTGTGGAAAAATGTTCTGCGCATGCGTAGTTGTTTTTACTGCGATACGTTCTAACAATAATGAGATGCCTTTTGTTGGCTCTTCTGCCTGGATTTCGCTGACAGATCCGTTAAGCCCATAGATCCTTCCATGAGTGACCTGTGAACTGTAACTATTATAATATTATTGAGGATTGACTAAATGGCGAAAGTTTGAAGTCACCTCATCATGCACTGTACAGTCATGTGTTGACATATCCGCCCTCTAGGCGTTATAGGGTTGTCGTCCATGTACCAAGAGTGATTAAAGAGAGGTTCCAGGCTCTCCAAGAGGGTGCTCAATACCGAGAGGTAGAGCTAGCTCAAACAATAGGTGGACAGAAAAAAAGTGTTTTTACTCCGAGTTTCACGCACTACGCGATCATCAGAAAACAGTAATGAGAAATCTGGATCCGGATTGGTTTATGATGCTCACAAAGCAAAGTGTAAATAGTGTAAAATACCAAGAGTGATTGATAGTCAACTTGGCGTCTCTGCAGCTGATTCTGTATCCCAAAGGCAATCGGTTGAGGTAAAAAAAGATTGGGTTTAGCGCCAGGCAAAACAGTAAGGGGGATAATGTGTCACCTTGAAATATGCCTGTTCTTATAGATATGTTGCCGGTAATGACCCTGCATCTTTCCTGGTCGCATATGTGCATTGTCGTTCTCCAGTTCTGCATGCTACGAGCAATAGTTGTGACCAGAGACGGGTGTGATCTATACAGCGTCAAAGCATGTAGAATCCAATGGTGCGACACACTATCAAACGCCTTTTTGAAGTCTAGGTATGCCATGACCAAATTTAGCCCTTTCGTAAGGGCATCCTCCAGAATCATCTTATCCACCATCAAGTGCTACTTGCAACCAAGACCAGCTGCTGGACAACCGCGCTGCTCCGTTGCAAGTATCTCATGTTGATTGATGTGCTGCCACATAAGCTTCGATATGGCGGCGGTAAAGAGCTTGTACTGTATCGGAAGACACGGACTTGGTCAATAATCTTTGGGCATTGCCGAATGTGGACTAGTCTTCGGCAGGAGAGTAGTAGCGCCAGACGTCAACCATCCAGGAATGTCACTGTGGCCATCTATCACCCTCTGGTAGGCCCTCTGAAGGTAAGAATGCAGGCTTGTCAGCCTTTTCCACCAGTACCCATGCAACTTGTCATGGCCCGGAGCCCTCCACAAGGCCAGTTTGCGCCGGCAGTCTGCCAGGATGTCCTGTGCGCTACTCTGCACAGGGACGTGTTCTTCATAATGTTCTGCTTGCCTTACATACCACTCACCAGCCGTGAACGGCGCAGGCGTAGACAAAAGATCACTCTAGAATTCGGTGGCTTCACCCGACTCTGGAAATTGCGGCGTTTCCAATCGTTTTGAAGCACCACTAGCAGAGTTTGCAGGCTCCCGAAGCCCCCCGTTAGAAAGCAAGCTCATTCATTTGGAACATTTTGTTAGCTTTTTTGGCCTTTTCATTCTCTCTGTATCGACGCATCCTGGCTTCTAGCGCAAGAAGTCGATCTTTCTTTCCCTGTAGCTTCATTTCCAACTCCTCTGTGTTTCCGACTTCAACTTCATATCTCCTCCAGAAGTCATAATGTTTCTCCGATGAATATCGTAGCATGCTGGTGAGTCGGGAACCATCCCAGCAGAGTTACTCGATTTCCTTTGTCAATCGGATCTGCCACTGCTTATAAGTATGGGGGTGGCTTTATTGGTTTTGTATTTGTATTATGCAGCATCCCGGGGCATTTAAGAACATGAGGAGTACTGCTGTTGTATGTGAAGAAAATCTAATAAGGAATACTGAGAAAAAAAGAAAAAAAAGAGAGAAATACCTTAAACAGCAAATCTACACTGATGCATGTACAATCTATTACACAACTAATCTGCGAGAATGAGACTTAACACAAGCAGGTACAGTAATAGCAAGAGAGCTAAATCAGAAAACAAAATCCGTTGAAAAGTAACTGTCATCAAATCTGAAATCGAGCCCTTCAGCGACACAATAGCACTGAAGGCAGCGATACAATTCTTCTCATTCAACACCAGTGAAGCACCGTCAAAACCGGTTGATGGGGGCTGATGGTATTAATGTTGTCTTTGTTATTGGCAAGTGATTAATATTACGATCATAATTATTTTCTGCAAATAGGTGCTTCAACTACTAGTTCGAACCAAGGGCATTCGTAAATCAATGTAACTTATTAGAGTGTACTTATAGTTTCATCTGAGTTATTGACCTGATGATGTCAACTGTGCCAAGGAGGCCTCCTTTTGCAATGCTGGTGGATCCGTGCCTCCAGCACCTGGAGGCACGGATCCACCAGCATGTGCCTCTTCACGTTATGCCTGTTGAGGCACGGTCGTCAAGGCCTAGACGAGGTCGTCCCCCAAAGAATGGTGCTGAGACTGGAGTTGCACCCTCGCTGGGGACGGAACCAACTGGGGTGTCGTTGTCTTCTTCGTCGGCATCGGCTTGTTCGTCATTGCCTTCGTCTTTACCGTATCTTCCTTCTATCCCGTCATCATCGTTGGTATCTGCGGTTTCGTCTTCTTTGACTTCCTTGGTACGGTCATCCGGTGTGTCCACCTCCGGTGGCAAAAAGCGTGGCCGGCCAACGAAGAAACCACCGGAAGGTGTGTCTGCGGGACCAGTGACTCGCTCTAGGGCGAGGTTGGCAGAGTCTTTATCGTCTCCGTCGTTGTCGTCATCGTCGTCGTCAGCATCTTCCTCATCTCCCTCCTCCTCTTCATCAACATCAACGGCCATTGGAACGTCAAAGGGAGCATCATCGCAGCAGGCAGTGCCATTAAAGGACGTGCCTTTGGTACTGGCATCTACATCGGCCTCGTCTGGATTGGCAGTAGCGGCAAGGAATGTCAGGTCGGTTTCATTGTCACGTAATTCTAAAGTATGTACTGGTTCTAGTGGTGTTGTTAGGGTGTCTGAATCTTCTGTTGCTAACCATCTTGTTCAGAATAGTGATTGTCGTTCTAGTTATACTGATGATTACTTTTCTGTTTGGTCTCGTTCACGTAGTCAAAGGTATTGTATTGGAGTCTATCTACATTTTTACCACCAAGCCGATTTTGTGTAGGCAGAAAAAGAATTTGTTTACGTTGAAATTGTTTGTGAATTTAGATCAGTAGTTCTCGTTTGTGGATGCATGGTGACTTTCTAGTGGTGAATTTATCGCATCTGTTGTCACCTGATATCGGTGATTGATGTAATGTTTCTTTCAGCTCTCATTTTCTCGCGCTAGTTTGGGTCTAAATTATTACTTGCATTGTGCGTATATAATTATGTAGGACTCAGTGACCAGTCAAGGCCCCATGACCAATCACGGTCCCCGTGACCAGTCAAACAGTCCCAAACTCCCCATGACCAGTCACCAATTAGTTTACCAGTCACAATGCCCCATGACCAGTCACAAATCACCATACATGTACATGTGTAAAGCACACAGCTCATGACTGCTCGCGGAGTGCTTCGTACTGCAGGACTAGTTGTGGAAACTATAATTCCCTTTGAGCGGTCACAGAATACATTTGTGACCACTATAATTCCAAGCGAACAGTTATATGCGGAATGTACAGTTGCGACCACTCTTTCTCTGTGAGTAGTCACAGGCAGAATATAGGTATTTCTGCATTAAAAGAGAGATTGGAAGCTTTGTCACAACTCTGAGTTTCACGTATCACTACGATCGGCAGGCAACTGATGACTCCAAAACGGGCAGCCTGAACATAAGGGGGAGTAAAGTGAGAAATTCCGAGGGGTATCATAGGCGACGTGCATCATAGCGCAAGAGTCAGGTGCAGGCGTGAAGTTGCCAAGTCTTCAGACTTGGGGCTATGCAGCAGCAGTTCCAGCGTGAATGATACAGTATAGAATAGAGCTGGAGACTTAAATGCCAAATCCACACATGCCCACACCATTAGTTACACCCACACCCACCCACACTCTGTCCCCTTTCTCACATCCACGCACACGCGCGTACACGCACACACGCGCGCGCGCGTACACGCACACACGCGCGCGCGCGTACACGCACACACGCGGGCGCGCACACACACACACTCATTCTCTATATCTCTCTCTCACACACACACATTCTCTCTCTCTCTCTCACACACACACACACACGCTCTCTTCCTCTCGCATGCACACAAAAACACACACTCACACATGCGCGCGCACACTTACTCACACACACAAACACACACACACACACACACACTCACACAAACACACACAAATTGGCAGCGGGACTACCAGCTAGATTCACGTGACCTTGCGGACAAAGTTACAGAGGTAGAACTTGTTTTAATGACGACACTTGGACACAAGTATTTCTGTATCATTATTTTATCTCTTTTCAAACAATCCACAAGCCAAGAAGAGATGCATAGACGGAAGTACCGTACTCTTGGTGATACTGATATGCCAGTTCAAGAACATCTCGTCAGACATACATATCGATACATGTCTGGTGCACTCTCACTAACAAGCAGGCATTGCAGGGTACATTCGCACTAGCAATCACAAGAAGTTGTAGTGAGTGAATATTTCTATAAAGTTAATAAGTAGAAGGAAAATACGTAATGGAAAAATGAAGGTGTGGAGGATCGCCCAAAAACACTGACAAGGAGACAGTAAACGGTACACAGTATCCGTATGCATGTACTTATAATTCACGTTATAGCAGCACAACGAGAAAGACCATTTACATGTACCATAATGTTACATAAATGCAGTTTCGGACATGGTTATCATTATTATTATTTTATATTTTACAAGAGATCGGAGGCGGATAATACTTTAATAAAGAAGGTACGTGTTGGGTCGTAGGTATCCACGCAAACGAACATCCAGTCAAAATAAGGCACTTGTCAAATTATCCGAACGTTTTCGGTCCCTTCTCATCAAGGATTTTACAGGGAATGGCTCAAGTTGGAAAGACTAAAAATTATATAGCGTAAAGATATGAGATAACAACACTCGTGACAAGGTGGAAAATTATCAAGTTCAGCACGACACAAAACTCGAAGGATATAATAATAGTGACAAGAACATAGTGAGCAAATTAAAATACATTGTTAACACCTCGACGAGGAGTAACACCAAACAATTGTAGCGACAACACATTTTCTTTCTGTACGCAACGTTCAGGATCTAACTTACGGATATACAAAGCTTCTAACACAGCCAGATGCAACGCACATCTACCACTTGACAATATTGAGAACACAGTCATTATCACTGTACACCTCACGACAATTGGTACGCGCTGACAGATGTTGCTTGATTGACGAAGTGCGATTTTTAGCTCCGTTGGGTGTTGTCTCCTCCAATGTCCCGTCATCTCGCCTCTTCGCGGCATCACCACTATCCGTCTCTTTGCTTTTCCGCGGCCTTCCACGTTTTCTGACACTAGCCGTTGTGTGCGCGATGCCCAGTGTCCTTTCAGCTACGTCTCCTCCATTGCGGATTTCTATTGAGCTTCTTACTCCAACTTGTCCGGTGTCCGATATTGAGGTTCGTTTTCGCGGTCTACCACGTTTTCGAATATTGACTGTTGTTGTCACTTCCGTTGTCATTGTACGTGCGTTCTCACCAGTCCGTATTTTTACTTGGCTTCGCGTAACACTTCCCGACGCGGACAGATCCTTTGTCAATTTCGGTGGTTTAAGTGTCGGTCTTTCGCCATCTTTCACGCTTTTCTCAGCTGGCCCCTGCCCTACACACGCGGAGGAGGACGGGCATGCAGTCACATCTTCAGAGGAAGAGGATGATCCACCGATGGACTGGACAGCACGACAGGACGACCACGGCGAGGACGACACTCATGCGCATCAAGCGGAACAAAACTTAACGTCACATGTTGACGAATGCGCGCGCCCAAGTGCTGAAGGGTTCTACCTACATACCGATCTTCACATTGTCGGCATTGAAAGAAATATAAAGTTACTTTTACTAAGGGTAGGTCCTTCTTCACACTGACCGCACGTACTGTCCCAAATATGACGTACAGCTTGACGCACGGATAAGATGGGCATACGATACCACGAACATCCTTCTCCACGCGTACAGAACCGGCGCCAACGGAGTAAACGGAGCACCACTGGGCAAAGGTAAGGTAGAAATTGGATAGGCTTGTCTGTCGCCGGTTTTTCGTTGATTAGCTTGGCCAGAAATTCCTTTGCTTAGCCGTTGTTCGTAAATATTGATGTCAGTCTGTCTAATTCGTCCTGCAATAGATGAGGGGAACATATTCTATGTGCACGATAAACTAGCGCTTTCACAAGATGTCTCTTCGATTTCGTTGGAGTATAGCTCCCCCACGGAATGTAGAGGCCGGTGAAACTTGGCTTCCTATAGATAGTGGTGTCCAAACTGTTAGTGTTAATGTTGCGTGATATTTGTACATCCAAGAAGGATAATCTGCCGTTTTGTTCCGCTTCCGACGTGAATCTCAACGCCGGATGGAGGCTATTCAGAGTTAGTAGAAAAGTCCAACAGACATCCTCATCTTCATCGTGACAGTACACATCGTCTACAAAACGACAGTACATAGACGGCCACAATGATGGACTAATGGACGCTTCACAGAACCCTACAAATATATTAGCCAATACAGGACCAAGCGGCGAGCCCATGGCAACGCCATCTATATGTTTATACATAACGTTGCCAAATGAAAACTCTTCATATTTTCACCGTTTTATTGCACATCGTCTCCACAGTTTTCACATTGCATGAATAAAGTACACAAATGTCGGTTCAGCTAGTTTTATTGATTGCGGTTATCAAATTATTGTCTCCTCTCCGTGTGTTTAAATTATTATTATGTACTATTATCCTTATGAAGTTGGTTGCTCCAACGAGACGAGTCTAAGTTCGTATTATCCTTATGTACTATTATGAGATGAAATAAGACAGGAAAGGACACAGGCACTGATACGTGCAAGGGATAGCAATCAACCTTGCACAAGAATTCAGCATGTGTTCTAAATACATGGAAATGTAAATGCAATAAAAAAACACAAACAATGAGCAATAACTTCAGGACTGGGCACAAGTCCTAAACCAGTAAAAGGTGCAAGAAATAATAATCAACCTTGCGAGTTCGAGTCAAAGCATGCGGACTCACAACAAAATGCCATCAACGTGAGCAAACAGGAAGAAGAGAACGGAAACAGCAAAACGAAAAGCAAAGACGGAAGATAAACGGCAACAGAACCAAAACTGGCAAACAAACCTGTGACATCATCATGCACAGACACAGAAGACAAATTGAACCGAGTCAAACTGGCATGAGCGACTCATGCTGCAGGACATCGCTGGGGTGATGGGTGAAATTCACCTTCCTCCGACTACCACGCAACATCAAGACGGAGTCACGGACTAGAGTGAAGCAAAGCTCACAGCGGATCCGTCCCATGAGGACGCTGTACGAGTCTCCGGTGGCCGCTGCCAGGCGAATGGCGAGACGTTTCAACACATTCCGGGCCTCACCGCCAGCTCCCCCAACAGAGGAGAACATCAATGGAGAGAAGCTGCCGCTCTCCACCCGCCGGATCCGCTCACCATAAGCCGCTTTCTTCTGCTCCTCATGCCATCTGTAGGTCGCAGAGAGGGACATAGTCATGTAAGAGGACGCGCAGGGATAGAAAGCCCTTATGTAAAAAAATGCATCCTCTTGCATGGACCAGAGGCCCTCCCCTTGACGTCCAGTCTGGCCTGAGGGTCAGTGTTGGCGGCCCTTGGAAGAGCTTCATCAGCAAGGGGTTGAAGAACAGGCTCCGTCTCCACGGCATAGCACACTCTGCCAAGAAGGCCGGCAATGTAGTCCCGGACATGGTTGTGGCGGATGATAGGGAAGCCGCCACGTCTGCATATCATGGCATGGTCGGTGGTGAAAGGCACACCACATAAGCAGGTGTCAGGGATACCAAGAACAGGCCACCCGTAGCGTGCAGCAAGAGCATCCTGGAATGACCTCCTGTCGAGGCTGAAGCCCTGTGCAGCGATGGGCAGGCACGACAAAATAAAATTTCAACAACAACAACAACAGCCACGAGCTGGCACCCCGTTCGCAACTAGCTTCCAAGGAGCGCTGCTCTTGGTCGCTGAGGTCTGCACTGATGGTGGCAGCAGTGTCGACCACAGGAGTTTGGCACGGCCCTGGAGGTTAGCATTGCGCACGGTGTCCTCGTCAGTGGCCAGCATTAGGGACTGGCCTTCATTTTAAATTGTTATTATTATTATTATTATTATTATTATTTTAATATGGCAAGAAGGAGGACGAGCTGAAGCGACAATTGGACTACTTTATTAAGAGAGCATGTCTGAGAAAACCAGAACATATGTGCAAGTCGATCTCTCAGATTTCGCTCAAATTTTGCAGGTAGGTTTGCTTTGGGGTGTAGATCGACATTCCAAAGCCCGCACAAAATCTTTTGAAGGGAACCATGAAATTGGCATACCCCTCAATATTGGCCCAATATTGGCACGATTTATGGGTCTGCAAACGAGCCACGGCACAGCGTACAAGAACAAGCTACGAACAAAACTCCATCAAGCCATCATTACCTCACCTTAGAAGAGTTCTTGGGGCAGCACACTTAGCCACGCCAGCATCCCAGAAGACGAGGGAGATCATCCCTTGACGCCACAAATGATCGTCTTGAAAATAGCCAAATTACAAGCGCTGATAAAACAGCGAGCTACGTCCTCAATTAGCAAACACTATACACCGGCAGATAGTAGAACACCTCTTCTAGCACTGAGGACATGTCCCCCATCATCCTTTTGGGGTTTTCTTGAAATAAACAATTTTGAATTTTTCCACTCGACCATTCTGAAATACGTCCAAACTCATACCTGCGCAGGAAAGCTCGCCCCTCCGCGACGTCTAGTCAGCAATTTCTACTCCAACACCACTCCCAACGCTGCAGAACAAAGTGTATTGTTGACTCTGACAAGGAAAAGCAGCGGTGATCACTTGTCACTCCAAACGACAAGCTTCTCCTTGCGCCACCAACAATTTTCGTTGCAACAGTTGATGCAAAAGTGACTGAATTATTGCGTGTAGTTTTTGGATTTTACTGCAAGAGGAATGATGAAATCACGTGCCTGGTGACACAAGAATGCCAGGTCTCGTAGATCACGGTTCAGCAGTTGTTCCGAGTCACCTTGATCAAGCGCTCCTGCACTTACATGGATCACCCGTTGATCTAGATCGGATCAAGTGCATCTTGATGTCCAGCTCAAGAGCACGCATGTCGTGTTGTAGGCCTTCCAGCTGGGACTTTCCCTCAACATGCAGCACAGAGACGGGCGAGTAGGGTCAAATCACGTTGTTCATGACGTAAGAAATCTGCCATGTGGCCGCGCCACATACTTCATGCAACCAGTGTTGGCCGCGCGCTGCTCAACTCCCGGCCAAGCGACCTTGATGGCATGGACCACGCTCATTCCTTGCTGTTGCAGATCTACGTGGATCATCAGCATGTAAACCAGCCGTAGTTCCTGCTGAACCATGTTCGGGATGAGCGAGGTTAGTGTGAAAAAATGCATCCGGATTCCCTGTTCTTACTGCAAGAGGAAATATCTCCAAGAATTCTTGCCAATGCAATACTGCTAGCGTTATAACGATAGTTGCATGTTCTGAGCAGAGCATGCAAGAAATATAATGCATCTTACCTCCTCCCTCATGGTCCGTTTCGAATAGCGCCTCAGGAACGATCGTGATCGTGTGCATTGTGTCGTGTACCAGAAAGCATTATTCTACGTCACGATCCACGAGATTTCTTCATTCCTCTTGCAGTAAAATCCAAAAGGATGATGGGGGACATGTCCTCAGTGCTAGAAGAGGTGTTCTACTATCTGCCGGTGTATAGTGTTTGCTAATTGAGGACGTAGCTCGCTGTTTTATCAGCGCTTGTAATTTGGCTATTTTCAAGACGATCATTTGTGGCGTCAAGGGATGATTGCCCTCGTCTTCTGGGATGCTGGCGTGGCTAAGTAGTGCTGCCCCAAGAACTCTTCTAAGGTGAGGTAATGATGGCTTGATGGAGTTTTGTTCGTAGCTTGTTCTTGCACGCTGTGCCGTGGCTCGTTTGTTGACCCATAAATCGTGCCAATATTGGACCAATATTGAGGGGTATACCAATTTCATGGTTCCCTTCAAAAGATTTTGTGCGGGCTTTGGAATGTCGATCTACACCCCAAAGCAAACCTACCTGCAAAATTTGAGCGAAATCTGAGAGATCGACTTGCACATATGTTCTGGTTTTCTCAGACATGCTCTCTTAACAATGTAAGCGATGAAGACGATGCAAGAAACAATCTAAAGGGTAAGGAAAAATACATGTAAGAAGAAAAAGGCAATGGAAGAAAAGATGATTCGAACAAGTTTTCGTACAACACTCTTCAGGAATCACCGTTGTACTAAAGAACAAAATGAGAACAAAGGAACACGATACAATGACAGCACTGGAATATCAATTGTTCTTCCATCCTCTGATCACCTGTCTCATCCTCCGTTTCTGTACAGGCCACTTGTCTCCCATTTGCTAGCTGCTCATCCCGTGAGCGGAGTTGTTCCTCCAGATCCGCCTCACTCACTGACTCATGATCCTGCTCGACCTGCCTTCTGTTGGTATTGTCCACAACGCGCGGTCCTTGGATGACGAAACGGTTGGTAAGGAGACAGAGGACGAGGCAGATGATGGTAGTGATGATGATCGTGAGGATGACGAGCGGAACGAGGAAGAGGATGATAAGATGGACGAGGAGGAGTCGGGTGGGAAGGAGCGAGATGAGGCGGATGAATGTGTTGATCGTATGAAGTCAGCTGTGTATCTACACTTGTTATCTCGTCATGACGGTCTTATTGTGTATGATGACTCTCATATTTCTGTGCTGTGTCGTGCGCGATATGTCCAACAGTTGAAAGTCCTTGAGGCAGTTTGTATACGTATTCATAAGGCTGTTTTGTGTCAGCAGAAGGAGCACGTTGTTGCACTGAAATTGGTTTCGTAGGTTGATACTTCGTTTAGTGCCTTCTCGCCTTTGGTAACGTAATCTTGTTACCTTTTTGCGTTTCCTCTAGTGGTTTTATTGCACTTGTATCTTGTTGTTATTTCCAACACCTTTCTATTAACAGTACTTTGGTTGTATCCTTAGTTCCGTATTTTCCCACTGATGACAGGAACAAGAAAATCAATTATTGGTTTTCAACAATATTTTTGTTATAAAATACACAGTAAATATATGTCAAACAAGTGACGTAGTTGCGTGGTGTCTGCGGCCTTCATCCTATTCATAGCTATATTAAAATTATTCCCGTAGCTATGCAGAAGACGTTACTTCAGTAACGTCTGGCGCTAGCCAGGGTCCACACAGCTTTAATTTGGTGTTTGTTTGTGTGTTTGTTTGTGTCACGCCTGGCGCTATCCCGTAGCTGTCCCGTATCTGTCCCGTATCTGTCCCGTATCTGTGACTACAAAGGCTCTACAGGATTGTACATAACAGGAGATGCGTGTGAGATGTGGCCAATCAACGGAAAAAAACATTTCCATCACTTCTAATAACATGTACGATGAGCTAGGCAAAAAAGCATAGCGTAGGGCCCTGAGCTTCCAAGCTCTCTCGTTATTATGTCTCCTGAATTCACTTCTTTCGAAGGCGATAAGCCAGACCCACAGTGAAATATTTCCATGGGTGGGACAGCAAAAAGTAAGTGAAAAAAAATTAAAAAATAAATAAAAAACAAAAAAGCTAAAAACCAAAGAAACAAGAATTAGGAGAAGGAAGAGGAAGAAAGGAAAAATACTCAATCCAAACTCCAACATCAAAACAATAATAAAGAATTTGCAACGACAGGTATTGTACAAATGATAAGGACGTTGATCTTGTTATGGGATTACAAAGGAAATATCTTTATCAGTCGTTATTCAAGTCTCTTGGCTATTGAACATGAAAAGGCAGCAGATGTGCATCTACATGTTATGCACAGGTCTTAGTATTTTAACCGAACCTTGGATAGCCTCCTGTTGCACAATAGCTAGGTCTCCTCCCTGCACAGTCCGGATGCATTGAGGAGTCTCCCACACCAAGCCTCCCAGGGCACCGACGACCACAGGGACCACGTCAACCTTATTATTATTATTATTATTAATAATATTATTATTGTTATGAAATGACCCAAAGGCAATATGCCTATCGAGGGGTTTATTTGATTGAAAGAACAGTACCACTAGTAGTGTGTACAAAGACAAGTAGGCCTGATGAGGAGAGAAACGGGGAAAATCAACTGCTAGGCGGCGGTATTCCGTTGATTGCATAAGCGCGGTTAGCTGTAAATTTCCTGAGAGCAGCCCTAAACCATCAGATAACAGCGAAGGCGTGAATTACATTTTGATAATCATGTGCTCTATGCGCATAACAACACGTTATCCAGACGGTTAATTGTGAGAAGTAAGGGTGAGTTTCATCTAGAAGGAAGGCATTCAAGGTAGCATGCTGGTTTTCATAACTCTGGAATACACTGAACATCGTTTTCACATCAATTTTTTTATTTTAGCAACGTTTTTGGCATTTTGCCATCATCAGGTGCGAGCTGGACAAAGAAGCAGCTATATATGCAGCCAGCCGAATAAATCAGATACGACCCAATTTGTTAATAAGAAGATCTACCGTACACGCATAATTTGAGATATAGAAGTGTTTGTTTAAATAGGGGGTTGTAGGTTGATAGACACATTAGAGTCAGACTTGTGCCATGTTATGCACCGTGAAAACAATAAGAGAATGGTAAGACTCGTTGATCCCTACATAGAAAAATACAGGAAAAAATTTCGAATCTGTCATCTTGGTAACTGAATCCGCATTGGTACTACAAAACATACAGCTGTGAATTGATAATGGCAAAGATATGAGAGTAGCCTAATTGCTTGGATGTTTACTTTTAGGCTCTTTAAAGATTTCATCAATTTGTCGAAGATAGTCCTCGTGTAAGTATTGTAGGAAAAGCTGTGGCTGGCTTATTCCTGCCGGTTGCTGCTGCTGCTGCTGCTGCTGCTGTGGCGGTGGCGGTGGCGGTGGCGGTGGCGGTGGCGGTTGTTGTTGTTGTTGTTGTTGTTGTTGTTGTGGCTGCTGTCGTTGCTGTTGTTGTTGCTGATTCTGCTGCTGATGTTGCGGCACTGGACGTAGCGGTGGTGGCTGCTGCCGCGACTGCCGCTCTGTTGGTTGGTGTTGCTGCCGCTTCGGCAATGGTCGTAGTTTCGGTGGCAGGCGCAGAGGCTGCTGCGGCGGCGGTTGTTGTGGCTGCTTCTGCTGGTGCGGCGGCAGTGGTTGTAGTGGTGGTGGTGGCCGTAGCTGCGACTGCTGCTGTGGCCGTGGTTGTTGTTGCTGCCCCTGCGCCTGAACCGTTGGGCGTGATTTCGATGCAATGCGCTGCAGTTCGAGCAGTTGTGATGACCGCACTTGTGACTGCTGCTGTGGCTGTGGTTGCTGCTGCTGCTGCTGCTGCTGCTGCTGCTGCTGCACCAGCTTCTGAAGTATTTGTATCCGTTTTTGGTGCTGCGGCTGTCGGCTTTGCAAGTGCTCCGGTGGTGGCTTCTGTGGGTGCATAAGCCGCGCCTCTAGCTTTTGTACCCGATCTGGCTCTGCCCGAATCTGCTTCAGTTGTTCTTGCAGACGCTGTGGTTGCGGATTTTGAAACCCCTCCTCGTCCTCCTCCAGCCTCTGCCGATACTGCTGCAGCCAAGTGAGCGGTTTCTTCGGCTGAACCACAGCCGTTGCTGCTGCTGAGCCCGTGGTTGCTGCTGCTGAGACCGTGGTTGCTGCTGAGGAGCCCGTGGTTGCGGCTGCTGAGCCAGTGGTTGCTGCAGCTGATACCGTGGTTGCGGTTGCTGTGGACGTGACTGCAGCTGCTGCGGGTACGTCGTTTGGGGCTGCTGTGGCCGTGACTGCGGCTGCCACTGTTGCGTCGGCTTCACCTGCTGAGGCCGTGGCTTGGGCGTCTAGGGCAGAAATTGGGGGTGCTGACGGCTGCTGCGGTTGCGGCTGCTGCGGTTGCGGCTCCTGTGGTTGCATTCGCTGGACACGCGGTGGGGGCGGCAGACGCACGAGCTTTGGCTCACCATGTTGCAGTGAGTACGCCTGCAAGTGTGGCGGCACGCCAAAGGAGCGCCGTGTGGTATAGTTCAGTGCCCGCATTTCCGATGTAGGTGGCTGTGGAGTCGGTATAACCTCGTACCGTGACAGCTTATGAGTCAGTTCGATGATTTTATGATACTGCTCAACAACTTTGTATCGCAACTCTTCCACATCTCGGATAAACTTGCGAAATCCTACTGTGTCTACAAAGAGCAACGCAATGAAAAGAAATTAAGTTTGGTAAAATACATCTATTTGTGAGCAAATCGTCTTTTACCTGCGCTCAATGGCTTAGTTTCGTACAGAGATTTAAGCAAAAGGAAGGAAAAAAGGTGAAGTCATGGCTTGATTTGTGATTACGTATAATTCCACGGCTATGGGTAATTGGCAGAAGCCATCTCATCACATGTAATCACATCGGAAGTGAAAGAAGAACTAATTTTTCGTGTTCGTTGCCAAAAGTAACTTACGACGGGGATCGGTAAACCTTAGCGGCAGATGCAGCGCCTAACGGTGGGGGTCAGGGGAAAAGGGGATAAGTCTCACTACCAATGGCACAAGTGCCGAGAAACCCAGTTAGCTGCATCCATTACTGGCAAATAAAATTCCACCAATAATCGGAGAGAGATAGAGAGAGATGGGTAAAGGGATGGTTAGAAGGATGGAACGATTGATAAATGGAGGGTAAAGGGATGGTTAGAAGGATGGAACGATTGATAAATGGAGCGTTGTACATTACATTTAGGTACATTCCACGAAAGATATATGGAACGATGGAGCGATAGTCACATGGAGAGAACGATAGATTAGTAGAGATGCCTGGTTTGGTAACATCAGATACACGATGATCGTAATCCCCGCCCCCCCCCCCCCCTCCATAGCTTTTACTAAGCTCTTCCATATCCACTTCTGGGCTAAGCCTTCGCCGTCATCTTATTGAGTCGTCATCTCGTTTGAATGTGCGAAGTGAAATAAAAACCAACCAACCAAAACGATACCCAGTGGGAACACAGCTTCCTCTCTCCTTCTTGTGTATATGTTGTATATATGTGGGGAGGGGGACGGAGGGAGATATGAGGGAATCGAGAAAAAGAGAGATGGGGAGATGGGAGTACTGAGAGATGGAGAGATAGAGATACTGAGAGATGGCGATATGGAGAGACGAAGATGCTGAGAGATGGAGAGGGGGATAGAAGGAGAGAAGGGGAGAGACGGACAGAGGGAGAGGCGGACAGATGGAAAGTCGGAGAGATGGAGGAACTGGGATATGGAGCAATGGCGAAGTGGAAAGACGGAGAGATGGAGAAACTGAGATATGGAGCAATGGCGAAGTGGAGAGACGGAGACAAGGATAGATAGCGAAAAGTGGGGAGAGACGGAAACAAGGATAGATAGCGAGAAGGGTGGAGAGATCTAGGATGCATTTTGCACCAAGAATTTAAAACATGTCCAGGCTGCAGCTAACCCCTATTTGAAGAGCATCGACTGTTCGTGGGTACTTGACCATCTCGATAGGTGAAAATCCACGACCTTTTCAGCCCTACTAGTAGCTTTTAGGTCCCTTTCTCTTTACACATTTACTAGTGAACGTTTACTATTGGCTCAACATCCGAATTTTTATTAAACTAAAGGTGGTTAAACACCTGCCTACCTGAAGAACGAGAACATAAAATCTAATTTCTCCAGGCTTATGCTACGCAGCATTTTTGGTTTTGAAAAGCGGACAGTTTTGGTTTTGAAAAGCGGACAGTCTGAGGGAAAGGGGAGAATGAAATGAAGAAGCTTCAAGTGAAGATCCTCTCGTCGAACTTACCTCTCATGTGTATGTCTGTGCACTCATCTTTTTTATCGCAGTAACCGGTGGAGTAACGACGACACACGTTGAATTTCATGACGAGAACAACACTTCGGATCTGTCCGCACTTCTTTCTAGGAACGAGAGGAAATCCGCAAAGCGAATTTAATCCGCTGCTCGATCAGACTGGTTCTGGCTTCCCCAGAATGGCTTCTCCAACTGTATCCATCTGAAACCCTGAAACAGATTAATGCGGTCCGTGAGTATAATTAATTGTATAATTATGTATATATACGCCGTGTGTACATTGGGTATAGAGAATATGAAAGGGGCGTACTACCCCTGCTACCGACACATCATTCGACGTAAGTGCAGGGAAACCTCCTGTATGTGCTTCGTTGTTCTTTTTTTTTCATTGAAAAACCACAAACCTTCAGACGTTTGAATGTGCACATGATATACAGTGTACATACGTATGTATCGAGGAGGCAGCGCGGAAACGGCAGTGGTGGTGAGGCCTGGGCAGCTCGTCCGACCGTGGGTCTTGGAGTCAACACTGGGAAGACGCACCGGGGGGGGGGGGGGGGGGGGGGTGGTAGCTTAGGAGATAAGGGATGGAGCCAGCATGATCATAGTATGTAATGCATATGCAGAAGTAATAATTATGTGAATCTTAAAAATAATAGTGCGGTCGACCTGCGCAGAGGAAAGGTATCATGGACATGATCTACGTGTATGACATAATAATAATTATAAGTGAGCTAGGGCACATCATACACACACATATGCGCATGTTCAAATAGGAGATCAACCTGATAGGCGTTCGCCGGCGTTGGGTAATCTTGAAATAAAGATATTAATATTATTGAAGAGATTATTATCATACGCTCACATAAACACCACATACCATCCATGTGCACCCAGCCACCCACCCCCCCCCCCCACACACACACACACGCGCGCACACACACACACACACACACATGCTCGCATGCACGCACACACGCACACACACACACACCACACACACACACCACACACACACACACACACACACACACACACACGTCACCACACACATACACACACACACGTGCACACTCACGCAGACGCGTAATAATACATAATATTTGTTCTGGACTGCTCATTTTTCAGGTCCGTTTCGCATTGTCTTTCCAACCATCTTCTGCTGCTTTTCAAAAAAGTATACATACGAGTACATACATTCTGCAAAGTAGTAGACGAGCGGAGGCAATGATAGTACGCATCGCAACGACTTGAACAAATTGTCTGTTTTCTGGCCCCTTTTGTTCAACAAAGTAATTATTGGTTGATCTTGCCGATAACAGGAAGGCATAGTGCCGTGGTTGGCAATCACCCACTCTCTTTAACATTGGCCGGTGTTTCCACCGAGTCTTGAGATGTTGTAATAAATATATAATATATATATATAGTGGGATGATCTAAGACCATGATTGAGTAACAGTGGGTACCAGGTTCAAATCCTGCTTGGAAGCGGACGGATTTTTCCAACCGTGCTGCGACTCACCGTTAATTGAATCTATCAACTGTTTCCCTTCCCTTCTCTTCAGGACAGTACCTTGAATTGTGGAAATGTTCTAATTTTAACAAACTCTATAGGATAGTGGAGCACAGCGACTGAATTTAAATTACCAGCATTGTATACCCAATAATGGTGCGGTTTAGAGTGCTAGTAGGCGACGTGGAGAAAACAATAATTAATGGTATAGCAATAGTTGATATCATGTCCGGAATCATTTCACACAACAAGGATGTCTCAAAGTGGGTTTTACCTGAATGGATTGTCTTATCAATGTCATCAGTGTAATTTCGTGACTGAAGAATATTAACTGAACGCAAGGCGATTTCCTTTCTTGTTGGCTGATTATTTTACGAAAGAAGCATAATATTGTTCTTTTCGAAAGAACAGGTCTGGGACCAAGGTACTACAGCTTTGGTCGTACCAGGACGTCGTAGTTCCTCATCTTTATTTTTGCTTCGTACGCTAGTTGCCCAATGTCCGTTCCAATGAGCTTTGTATGATTTCTCACACGGGTCATGATAGTGAAAGTGCTGGGTTACTCTGTTTCATACATTTCTCAATATTCCTGCAAACATACAGGTTACAAAATTGTGCAAGCGTGCAAAGTCTGCAAAGGTGCATTACTGCATGACGGTCAGAGCATTGACAAAAAAAGGACTTTAAAAATAGCGCTGGTGTCACCAAAAACATACATGTATTTGGCGGTCAGAGCATAGACTAAATGCCACGGTACAACAATGTCAACACAGTGACAAGTTTCGCACATACGTCTGAGGCCTGAACTGTGCGTGCAAAATAATTATTTGCGAAAGTTTTCACTGTTTTGGCATTTTAGTACCGTGGTCCCCACTGTTGTCTGATACTGGTAATATCCATTGTCTCACTGTGTAGTTGGCGCCACTAGCGATATCTTTTAAAGTGCTATTTGGTCTATACTCTGACCGACAAATATGTTCTTGGCGCCACTAGCGCTATGTTTCAAGTGCTATTTCTGTCAATACTCTGACCGACAAAGTGCCGGTTATAGGAACTTGCTTGCTACCTTGTTAATCACCATTGTATTCGACTTGAAGAGTAATGGTATGGAAGGCCTAGTCGATATTATGGCTTCTGTCCTTTATGTGCTTATTTGCTTTCCTCCTACTTCCTCCGCGTCATCGAAATTGTCGCAGTTTGACTAGTGACTTGTCACTTGTTACTGACAACTCCATAAGCTAAGCCATTCAAAACTTATTACACAGGATGATAGTCTGAAGACTAGAGTAACGTTCCAGGACAGTTGGACTGAAATTTTTCATGCAGAGATGAAGTCCTCGTCGTCGCTGATGTCAATGGACGCAAAAATATCGTTCCGAAATATTTCAAGGAAGGTTGAAAGTTGGTCGCGCCTCATCTCAAACGCTTTGACTTTCTCCACAGGACAAGAGCTGCTATGCTTGTCGTTTGCTAGCTCTGGATGATTTCTACTTCACCACAAACGAAGCCTAGTAAGAATACACGATCGTTGCGAGGTCGGTTGATTACCGTCGGCGGAATAACCTCGATCTTGAAATGAACTTTTTTTAGCCGTGGCATGCCCATTAATTTTTGCTGTTTGGTCACAGCTCATGCAGCTCAGGTAAGAGTACTATCGCGTCCAGCGCGCCCTGCTTTTCAGCATCACTGGTATACCATGGTACGGCACCTGCGCGTGCATCACTAGCACTACGTGTAGAGTCTACACGGCTCTTAATCTTGCAGGTACAATCGTGTTCTGAGTGCCTCAGCCAGAGCGACAAATTTTATCGCTGTTGCAGGCATTTAGTTTTCTGACCCCTCGATGTTTCTCCAAGCGCTGCCACTTGTTCCACGAAGTCATTCTCACCCCAGCTAAGGTAAAACAGTGATGAGGCTTGAGTGAATGGCCATAAGCACGAGAAATGTGCAGGCTGCAACGCCTGACTGATCTCCGCGAGTCGAAATTACCATCGCAGCGACATCAGCGAAGAAATTGCCTCTAGTTCAAAAATTCCAGCTTCCAATAACAGAAAATAGAACTTTACCGTCACCCTATACTGATGACTATCGCCTATGTCCAATTCCTTGCCTCTGGTACGAGTGCTGGTGAGTAAATACCCCGTTTTATATCAAAAGTCAAACTGCGACAATTTCGATGACGCGGAGGAAGTACCAAAAATCGTGTCAATGCATTATCAAGGCATAAATGAAATCAATGATTTGTGCCGCAATTTCACAAGACCGTTCGATCGAAGTTTTTCAGGCGTTTTGAAACGGAACGTTTTCTGTTGAATTTGATCACTACTGGGATGAGTGGAAGAAAACATCAACAACTACTAGGAATAACATTCAATGCCTGTAATGATCCGATGCGACCGGAAATCGACAAATTTATTGGTATTGGTCAATATTGTTATGCGAAATGTGAGCCAATTTTCGCTCAGGTTGACCTGAGATCAAATCTAACAAAAAGTCAATTTGTAACTCCTTCCAAGGATGATGACGCATGGAGAAAGACGAAACTACTTGGAAGTCTGTTGGGATCTGGAAGTGACATCGAGAACCGTATCAATGCCGCTGACCGAGCTTTGGCACTATAGCCTGGAAAACACACACTTTATTATCTAGAATGCTTATGTTCACCACTCTTATCCTTCCAGTTCAACTATACAACTGTGGCCTGTGGACCTTGACAGCAGCACTCGGGAACAGGCTCAACACGTGGCATCGCCGCAAACTACGATCCATTCTCGGCGTAGTGTATCCCCATAATAATATCGAATAAAAACTTAAACAAGCTGTCCAACCAATTGCCTATCACCAGAACATGCAGGGAACGGCGCTTGTTATGGTTCGGCCATGTAATCAGAGGAGGCAGTGACTTGACATCCTACAAAGCTCTAAGACTTTCAATCGACACCAAAGACATCAAGAAGCCCAGGGGACGCCCCCTCACCAGATTGATCAACAACATCAAGAATGACTTAAAGACAATAAACGTTTCCATTGCGGAAGCGGAAGCTATTTCCCAAGACAGAGAAGCTTGGCTCGGCATTGTGAATCAATGTACTAACTTATCATGCTAAAAAAATATCTGCGCTTACTTGAATATCCTTTTGGTAAATAACATTCTGTACTAAATATTTCTCATGCCTAGGCTCATGGTGGAATCGAGGTAGTTTTTCCCTGCAATAACAGAATGAAGAAGGTGTGTATGTCATGTGTTTACTCTTTTGCCCACAGATGCGTTAGCCCCATGAGTGATCTCACCCATGGGGTACATGCGAGCTGTTATTATTATGGAGTTGGCTTTATTTCACTCACGTTGTCATGACATGAGGTAAGAACCCCATCACCGGGCCAAAAGAGACCAAGGGTAATGAGAGAAAAAAAAAAAAAAAAAAAAAGATAAATGGCCAACGCAATGAAGACCGAAGCAAAAAGGATTGTAAAAACCAAAGCAAAAATATTGAAAGCCGACGCAGAAACTGAGAGACGGACAGAAATAAGCAGTACGATGGAGGATGCCAGGACATATTCGAATACAAAAAGATGGAGGAGGACAGGACATATTCGAATACAAAAAGAGTAATTACAAAAATGGACTACCAGTACAGGAATAGACCTGTAGAAATAGAGGAAGAGATGAATGCCGGACATACTCAAATGGCAAGAGAAAAATCAGGCTGTGAGAACCGTCATACTGCACATTCATGGATGTCAAAGCAAATGCGGTATTGGAGGTTTATACAGACTAGCTCTACCCGTAACATGAGGAGCCTAATGCCGAATGCCAAGAACCGACTTGATGATGTTCAGCGTGCCCAGGATAGCACATTGCTGAGCCCTTTCAATGCGCAGAGTGCCTGCCAATGCCAACACAAAGTGTGAGAGGGACACACCAGTCAGTCCACCAAGCGCCCCAACAACCAGGGGCACAACGCGGACATCATCCACATGCCAGATGCGCCGCAGCTCTTGGCAAAGGGGAGCGTACTTTGTTATTTTTTCTTATTATTATTATTATTATTATTATTATTATTATTATTATTATTCCCGCCCGCCTGTGTGGATTCACAGGAAGTGTGAGTTACGAAGTCTGAAGAAAACGTTGAACGGTCTCTGCTTGGATGACGACTACACCATAGCTCAGTGGTTAGAGCATCGCTGGCTACAAGCGAGGGTCCCTGGTTCGAGTCCTGGTGGTGACAGTCAATTTTTTCTTCAGACTTTTCCCGTTTGTCTCTTTCCCTCAAAACCAGTTAATATTTTATGACTTGGGGCTCCCCGCGTGCTAGTTTGTACGTGAAGTGTGTGGGTACAGTGAGGGCTGCGTCCCACCCGCCTGTGTGGATTCACAGGAAGTGTGAGTTACGAAGTCTGAAGAAAACGTTGAACGGTCTCTGCTTGGATGACGACTACACCATAGCTCAGTGGTTAGAGCATCGCTGGCTACAAGCGAGGGTCCCTGGTTCGAGTCCTGGTGGTGACAGTCAATTTTTTCTCCAGACTTTTCCCGTTTGTCTCTTTCCCTCAAAACCAGTTAATATTTTATGACTTGGGGCTCTCCGCGAGCTAGTTTGTACGTGAAGTGTGTGGGTACAGTGAGGGCTGCGTCCCACCCGCCTGTGTGGATTCACAGGAAGTGTGAGTTACGAAGTCTGAAGAAAACGTTGACCGGTCTCTGCTTGGATGACGACTACACCATAGCTCAGTGGTTAGAGCATCGCTGGCTACAAGCGAGGGTCCCCGGTTCGAGTCCTGGTGGTGACAGTCAATTTTTTCTTCAGACTTTTCCCGTTTGTCTCTTTCCCTCAAAACCAGTTAATATTATTATTATTATTATTATTATTATTATTATAAGGAACGGAAGGTGTCTGGACTTAGCAAGATAGTAGCTGAATCTAGTCAATTCAGTGATGAAAAACCCGATTTTGAGCGAAATCGGAAATTTGGCCATATCCGGTGATAGTCAAATCTTGGCAATTAAGCACAAACGTGTGCCAGATGAAAAAGAAACAACAGGTACACAGCAAGGACGAGTATGGTAGACCCCTCGGTTTAGGCTAAGGCCGGTGGACAGTTTATAAATACAAATACAAGAGAGCACTATATAAGTGGTGCTCTTCGGTCACAATTTTCCTCAGCCTATTCAAGCTCAACTGTTGAGGGGTGATTTCCCTGAAACAGTGTGTATTGAGCACAACACAGACACACACACACTCTGTATCACAATTATTCATGGGTTCAGCAATAAAGGATGTGTCACATTGAGCAGGGAGTGGTGCTTTCTTGCAGGTTTGCTGAGTGGCAGATTCGATGTACTTCTTGTGTACTCTGGGTGGAAGTCGTAAGCCAAACAAGTATTGATGGAAGTCGTAAGCCAGTCAAGTATTGATGGAAGTCGTAAGCCAATCAAGTATTGATGGAAGTCGTACGCCAGTCAAGTATTGATGAAAGTCGTAAGCCAATCAAGTATTGAAGGAAGTCGTAAGCCAGTCAAGTATTGATGGAAATCGTAAGCTAGTCAAGTATTGATGGAAATCGTAAGCCAGTCAAGTATTGATGGAAGTCGTAAGCCAGTCAAGTATTGTTGTATTAACCTCTTTATTAAAAGTTGTCTCCAAATCACCTGTTCAAACATTTTTGTCATGATAGAATTCATCAGCACCATGAACTGAGTCTCTCTTGTTGACCGATGACATCACTTGGACAATGGAGATGATGCGTTCCTGACCTAAATCCATCTATTCATGACAAGAATACAGGCAAGCATGTGTATTACATGCACCAACATCATAGGTACGCTCAATGCAGCCTGTACCCCCGCGCTATTTTCAGGACATTCAGATGCTACTAGGTTACAGCATGTTGAGAGTGTCGAAAGCCAGTGAAGGCCAAGGAACCAGATTGCCAGAACCGCCAGAATATGAAACACGTTATTCATTTCAATTTGCGTGGCTCACGGAAGCGTTTGCCACTGGACGGACGCTTCCAACGCGTTGTTCGCACGTTTTTGCCTCGTTTTGCAAAACGTTTTCAGCACACTTTCTACACGTACTCCGAGTGCTCAGATACTAAACCCGCAAATAAGCTTCTACTTTGAAAAAGAGAAGTCTGCGATAATTCCATACATGTATATCCAACGTTTTAATGAACGTGACCGTAGCACGGTGAGACGGTAGCCATCACTGTTGTATTGTTCTTGTACAGCTAAGTTGTATACAAGCGTCACTTTGTGTTAAATTAAATTAACTCGTTCCATATGTCCTTTTCCTTTCTGCTATTCATAACATCCCTATGCTTTTTTTGCCTAGGTCATCAAGGCAAAAAAGCATAGCGTAGGGCCCTGAGCTTCCAAGCTCTCTCGTTATTTACAATGTTATGTACTTCGAAGTGCTTTAATACTCATTCCCGCGTTGAAGGGTAGCAGGAGAATGCTGCGTCCAGGGCTTCGCTTATGCAGTATGGTTTGAGTGAGAGGCCATGATCGCGATGACTGACGCCTCCAACATGTAAAGTCTGAATTGATCAGAATGTGTTTTAAGAGAATCCTTCCGTGTGCATTATACCATGTAGTGCAAATAAGCGAAATTGCTGAAAGTCTAATGATCCACAAGAATGAAAGGAATGATTGTTATATCATGCAATATCCGAAGGCAAATTTAGTCATTTCAATGAGATTCTCCATTGCAGTTGAATTTTGGGGAAATCAGAGGAAAGCTAGCTAATAGAGATTAACGCGAGGAAGGTTTTACGAAATTAAGACGTGGATAAGAAAGAATAACGAGGTATGTTAAGGGCAAGATGTATCAGCGGATTGTGCGCTGTGGCTCAGATGGTGTGCGGATAATGAGTTTGGGCACATTGGATTGCTTTTTGGATTTGTCTAACTGAATAGGTGAGAGTCTTCTATTGGATATACCTATATCCACAATATCACAGATATGACAAAGTTACGATCAATTGAAAAATATAACAAAAGATTCAATCGAAGGGGATCGAAAGTGTCACGGCTGGTTTGTAGTGCGTTTTAACTTACAAATAAGGACTGGAGCGATATAAGTTATGACGTCGTTGCAACTTCGTATTACGTTTCAGGACAAAGAAAACATAGCTATAAATATAGCAAGTATCGGCATTGTTGATCCCATGCTATATGCACTGTTTGACATCTGCCAGTTCACCTGTATGTTCGTCTTTAGCCCTTGGGTGCATTGCCCACCAACCACGGAATCCAAATCAAAGGGGTTACGCATTTTCGGATCCTGCAGTGTTCCGATAATATAATAGTTGTCGATCGATTGGCCCCTGTAGAAAAAATGAAAGACGACGGCACCAGGTGCATTCATGTCGAAGGCATGTATCCTGGCTTCATCATCCCCGAGTTGTGTTGGCTTCAAGACATGGCGGCGACCGAGATTGTCGTGTGTACCGTTGCACTGTTCATAACCGTCATGCGTTACGTGAAGTACATTCTGCGCGAAGCGGCCACTGCAGATGAAGTTAACACGAACAAAGACTGATGTATTACTCCGTGGGATTACTACGTTGAGGCGTGCTCCAATTTGGGGGAAGTTCTTCGCATCACCCCAATTCCGCACGTCGCAATCGATATTTCTTGTGTGTAGGTTTGGCAGTGAACAGTTAAAACTGGCTTTAGCTTCACAGGCCGGGCACAGGCCGGGCACAAGAGGGTACAAAATATCACTACTATAGGGCATATGAATGCCCGATTGGCTCTCTTCATTTTACGGATGGCAGTCAATTGGGTCTGGAGAGCTGCGCAGTAAGGACACTGGACTTCGTTCGCTTGTTGTGTAGAATGTTTGTCACAGAAGCATATCCAGGATATAGTGATACTCCGTGTAGCGAGTCGTGACTGGCAAAAAATCAGCAAAGTACCCGCAAACTTAGTTCAAATTCCACTACTCTTTTGAGGAGCATTCACTGTATTGAATGCAATCAGGGAGTCGTAAAATATTATATAGGTATTTTACGACTCCCTGAATGCAGTGAATGTGCTCTGAATGTACATCAACTCTAGAATTTCTTTGTACTCAAGTACTCTAAAAAGTGCATACAACTTCCAGCGTATATTCGTACGGTGAGAGCTCGAATCATGCAGAGATTATGCAGCGTACAACTTAAGGCTACTCATTTCTTCAAGTGTGTACGGTAAATGGTATCCCGTTTTTGGGCTGCAGACCTGGCTTCGCTTTTGTCCCATGAAAGTGTCATGTCATTGGAGCCGGTGTCATATAGTAGAATGACCCCCGTAGTGGAAGGCCTCCCCCCCCGGTCATTGTACTATATAGTAGATTGCCCCCTGGGTCACTCTACTATATAGTACAACGACCCCCTCGGCCGCTATTTTAGTAGAGGTCCGTGAACTCCTGAACTCCTGAATAATCCAAAAGGAGCAAGGAGCACACAGAAAACGCAAAGGAACACTGAACTTGCAAACTTTCTTCCAACTCCAAAACAAAAACAATCCAACACAAGGTGGGATGTTCATGTCTCCTAAAGAGGAAAAGTGCGCGACCTATGTACAAATGTTGTGGACTTTTCACCACATATTCCCACAATCAAGAGTACATAACCCCGGACTCTTTCCACAATCCATAATGTCCACGTGGAATCTGTGGTGTAAACTCCATCCCTTTCTACCTGCACGTGCGAAACGACAAGTCTGGTGGACTCTGTAGTAGAATGACAGGGGGCAATCTACTATAGTAGAACGACCCCCTCCCCCCCCCCCCGGTCATTGTACTATATAGTAGATTGCCCCCGGGGTAACTCTACTATATAGTACAATGCCCGGGGGTCCATCTGCTGGGGGTCATTCTACTATAGTACACCGGCACAAGCGAATAGGGACCTTATCCTGCTGCACGTGATTTTGAGAAAACCGCCCTTGAAGTGAATCAGCTGATTCTCAGCTGTCACGTTCGGATCGAACTTGAAACTGTTCGTTTTTTGGCGATACGCGACTTCTTTGGAGCTCAGTTGGTTGGTTGGTTTTTATTTCACTTCGCACATTCAAACGGGATGACGACCCAATAAAATGACGGCGAAGGCTTAGCCTAGAAGTGGCTATGGAAGAACATAGTAAAAGCTATGGAAGCACATAGTAAGAGAATAGGATACTAATAACTGCGGGTAAACGGGGGGAGAGAGAGAATACGATGTATCTGTGATACTACGTGCGGGTTACTGAACTGCACGGGGAGGGAGAGCAGAGCGATCAGCAGCAACTCCAACTACTCCCTACAGGCGTATGGTACACATGCATGCTTAAACTCAGGTAGCCGGGTAATTGTGCGGACCTCACCAGGGAGAGCGTTCCACAGCAGAGCACCAGCAACAGAAAATCTACGCTGACCGCGGCGGCTACGGTTTGCCTGGCTTAGTAGGCCATTTGACTGCTGATGGCGGGTAGGGGTGCCTTGTGCTGGGGTCAGAAGCTGGGCGAGCACAGGGCTGGTGCGGGCGTGGATACACCGCCAGATGGTGATCAATATTTTCTGCCTGTAGAGCTCGCTGACACGGTACAGGGAGTGAGCAGTGAGCAGCGGCTGCATGGCTGTCCGGGGCGGGTTGCCATCTATACAGCGGATGGCTCTGTTTTGCGTGGTTTGCAGTCGTTTCAGTTGACCCTCTCGCATTGCGGCTGAGACACAGCAGGAGCCATAAAGCAGGTCGGGCATTATGACCACCTTCACATACACCTGACGAGAGCGTCTTGATAGGCTTCGGCGTGCCCGCCACAAGGCGCCAATTTTCTTGGCAACCTTGGTGACCGCATAGTTTACATGGGTGTCCCAATCTAGGCGATTGTCAAGGTGAACGCCGAGGTAGCGCGCAGAAGACGCTGAGGGGAGGAGACAGTCGCCGCTTTTGACTGTTACTTCCTGTACATGCTGCTGGGGAGAGATAGTCAGAACCTGGCTCTTGGTGGCGTTCAAGATGAGGCCTCGGGACTTCAGCCAACCGGCCAGAGCAGTTGCCGCTGTGGTGAGGGTTCTGGACGCTTCCGCCGCTGAGGCCTGGGAGTCGTACAGGGCTATGTCATCTGCAAATTGTACACTTGGCACAGGCCAGGAAACCAAAGGGACATCGCGTGTGTATATACTGAAGAGGACAGGGCCGAGAACAGAGCCTTGGGGCACTCCGCAGGTGCAAGCCAGAGCAGGGCTGGTTGAAGGCGAGATGAGGATCTGCTGCTTGCGGCCGGACAAGTAGTCGACGAACCAACTAAGGGCTTTTCCAGAAATTCCAACCGCAAGGAGGTCTTGAATTAACTTGTCGTGCTGCACTTTATCAAAAGCCTTCGACATGTCTAATAGGCACAGCCCTGTGGTCTTGCCACTGTCTCTCGCCTTCTGCAGATTATCAGTCAGCACACAGAGGGCGTCTTCCGTGGAACATTTCTTGCGGAAGGCAAATTGTGTTTCGGGTAATGCCTGGGTCAAGTCCAAATGACGAACTAACTGGTGTTGCACTACCCTCTCCAGCAACTTGGACACTATTGGGAGAAGGGATACAGGTCTATAGTTGGTGGGGACTGATGGGTCACCGGCCTTGTACAGTGGCACGACAGACGCCAATTTAAATGCGGATGGAATGGTTCCAGTCCTCAGCGAGGTGCAGAACAGCACAGCAAGAGAATATGAAAGCAAGTCAGCACACTGCTGTAGCAGAGAGCCCGGTATGCCGTCACTACCTGTGGCTTTCCGCGCATCCAACTTCTCAAGGAGACGTCGGACGTCAGCAGGAGTCACAGGATCAAGTTCGGTTAAGGAGACGGGTCCAGCGGGACCGTGCGGGGTACAGAGTTGTTCAGGACGGTTGGGATCGGTGACAATGGAGTGGAACGTGTCGGCCACCTCGCTGATGCTACAACTAGGATCTTGGCGGCGACGTGAACGCCCAGTGACTGCATTTAGAATGGCCCAAGACTTCCTAGGGTTGGCCACATTTTCTTCGCACTGACGGGAGAAGTACTCGTTTCGCTTGCGCCGATACGCGTTCCGAGCAGTGCTACGTGCTTGTTTAAACTCTGCATACAGTGTGCCGTTTGTCCTATCCTTCCGCCAACGACTGTGCAGCCGCCGTTTACGCTGTTCGAGCTGGTGCAGCTCTCTGTCAGACCAGGGAGGTATCGCCCTCCGAGAAGGCTTAGAGTTGTGCAGCGGGGCATGCTTGTCCAAAACGTACAGGAACTTAGTGTGCCACTCTTTCCACATGTGATTTACATCATTGTGATCCGAAAAATCATGTAGAGAAGCCTCAAGGATATCTTGCCGAAAAGAGTTAATGTCAACGCCACGTATATTCCTGGTCAGCCGCGACGTCGTGGATGACGCGGGTGGAACGTCAACGGCAAGCTGAATAAAGGCTTCCACAGCGCTGTGGTCACTAATATCAGTGGGCACAACCGTTGCTAGGGACACTAGCGCCGGGTTGGTCAATATGAGATCGATCATCGTGCCTTCAGGGCACTGTGGAGTTTCACGGGTCGGCTGCATGACGATGTTCTGGAGGCCAAACGCAGCACAGAGGTCGGTGAGGTGTTTGTGCTGGGGTGCCGGATGGGCTGGGTCCATATTTACATTAAAGTCTCCAACTAGGGTCACGGAAGAAGACTGCACAGCAGCTCGTACAATATCTGCTTCCAAATCTGCCCAGTAAGACACTGGCTCCCCCGGTGGCCGGTACACGCAACCAACCAGGTGCCGACCTGGTTTTCCGTTTATTTCTACCCAGACTGTTTCTGTAGATTCAGAATGCAGATCTGGGCGGGATCGAACTGGGAGATCTTGACGGTAGTAGAAGCAGACTCCGCCACCCAAGCGTTGAGTGCGGTCTTTTCGAATCAGATTGTACCCGTCAATACTGTCATTCTTTGTACTGGAGAGCCAGTATCCTACAGCTCCGGTAGAAGAAAACCCTGGCTAAATTGACCCACGTACCACCGATCGGCGATCAAAATCGATCGACCGTGAACCGTCGACACATCCGCTGAAAATAATTTATTAATTAATTTAAAAAATAATTTTTAAATTTACTTTATTTGAGTGATGGTCAGGGTGCTGTTTGGCGTTACATGTACCTCTCTGTAATTCTGCCTTCCTGTTTTGAAACATTCGTTGGAAGTATATGTTATCGCATGGTTGCAAGGGCCTTATAACATATTATTGCCCCGAGAGGTTAGCGCAAGGGCCGTAGGGACGAGGGCTAACCTTGAGGGGCAATAATATGCCATAAGGCGCGCCCGCAGCAACCATGCGATAACAAATTTATCACATGGCCCACAGAGCAGACCATTGGGCTGCTGTTGAAATTAGCCCGAATGCCAACACATTATGACCACAATGTATATTGATGTGCTATCATTATCAAAACAGAAAAAATGAAGATATTTCTCCTACACCCTAACAAAAAGTCTGCTACAGGCCATCAGAGAGTATACAGTACTGAAAGACGGAGACAGAAAAAAAGTGCCGGCACCGCATCGTCATAGCAATAGACATGGCAATGACAATAAACACAGCGGAATCATAATTTCAGTTGAAAAATTAAGAGTGCTACCACAAAGAGTTTCTTCATGTTTACATGTGTATTGCGCCACTCCAGCAAGCCACGTTGGAAGAGGTCGATGTCGAGGTTTCCATTGACAGTCGTCTTGGCGATCAGGAGCTTCATAGCTTTGACAACCGACTCGGCATGTCCGTTGGATTGCGGAAAGTGTGGCGAAGACGTGCTGTGGTCAACTTGCCAACGGCTACAGAAATCGGCAAATCAGCGAGAAGAGAACTGCGGGCCGCCATCTGTGGTGAGAACTCTAAGAACACTAGTGTCCGCAAACCAGCGGTGGAGGGCATGGATGACGGTCAAAGACGAGGCTGTTCTGCAGAGTTTGGCGACGCACGGCCAGACCAGTGTGGCGATTTGCATAGACGAAGAACTCCCATCCTTGACATGAGAAGAGGTCAGCACTAACGGACTCGAATGGGAGAGTGGGGCGACGATCTTCGGTAACACGGAGGGGCTCCTTGCATTGGGATGGGGCATGCAGCCGGCACATCTCACAACTGCGGACTGTGTTAGCGATGTCGTTAGAGATGTTCGGCCAGAACACAATTTGGCGGGCACGACGTTGAGCAAGGGAGAGACCTTGGTGTGCTGCATGCAGGTCCTGGAGGACACGAGAACGTAAGGCACGAGGAACGACAACACGTTGTCCCTTAAGGACGAGATCACTGTCCACAGAGAGGTGCTCACGGACTGTCAAGTACGGCTTGACAGCAGGGTCGGCATTAGCCGAATTGGTCGGGAAACCATGACGAACGGCGTGCACGAGTGCTTGATAATCAGGGTCAGCTCTCGCAGCTTCTAGTAGCTCGCTGAAGCGGAGATCGACGCTACGGCCGTCATCATCTTGGCGTAGGCACGCGCGAACAGCAGGCGCACTGAGGGCTTGATTCTCGCCAAATTCTTCATCACTGTGAGGCGTGTCAACTGGATGCCGAGAGAGAGCGTCGGCAAAGGCATTGTCGGTGCCTTTGCGCCAAATAGGCAACGAACTGGTACGGGCGCAGCTTCAGTGTAAAACGTTACAATCGGAGGTTGTCGATCTGGTCAAGAAAATACGAGTTCAGGATCGGATTAGTGGGCGATGATCAGTACAGAGCTTAAACGGTGCACCGGACAAGAACAGGGAACACTTGTGTACGGCCCATACAGCAGCTAGCAGCTCAAGCTCGATGACTGCGTAGCGTGTTTCAGCGCCCGAGAGAAAGCGACTGCCACATTGAAGCAGGCGCCACTTGTCGTCTTGGAGTTGCCAAAGTGCGTACCCGAAGCAGTTCAGGACTGAAGCGTCTGTCTCAAGCCGGAGTGCATTGCCGTGATGAAAGAACAATAGCACAGATGGGGAGACGAGTTATGCCTTTGTAGCATCGAATGCTGCAGTGTGGACGGAGTCCCAGACAAACTCATTGGATGTCTTCAGGAGCGGTCGGAGAGGTGCCGCCAGCTCGGCGAGTCGTGTCGTGAAGACACTGCACTGGTTGACCAGGCCGAGAAAGGAACGCAAGTCGGTGCGATTGCTGGGCGTGCTGAAGTTCTGATTGGCTGACGTCTTGGCGGGGTCCAATGTGTAGCCTTCAGAGGACACGGTGAAGCCACAGAATTCAACAGTGCTGGCAGCTAAGGTGAACTTCTTGGCGCTGAGAGTAATACCATGATCACGGGCTCTCTGCAAGACTGCACGGACGTGGTCGAGGTGGGCATCGAAGCTTACATCGTGAACGAGACCATCGTCATCGATTTTGAAGAAGTTCTGCAAGCCATCGAATGCAGAGTCAGTCCGACCATTGAATTCATCACCGGCCGACACCAGGCCTTGCGGGTTGCGGCAGAATCTGTATCGGCCCTATGGGGTGATGAACGTGGTTAGGGCTTTGGCGTCTTCAGTCAATGGGATTTGCCCATAGCCATGACGTGCGTCAAGGGTGGTGAAGTACGTGGCAGGACCCATGGCAGAGAGACATTCTCGGGCGTTGCGCATAGGGTGTGTTGGCCGTTTGACTTGGCGGTTCAGTGTCTGCAGGTCGACAGTCAGCCGCTTCTCAGGTGACCCCTTCTTGTCAACAATGACTATTGGGTGGCACCAATCAGACGGGTCGGACACAGTTTCAACGATGCCTTCAGATACCATGACGTCATCCAGCTGAGCTTTGACCTTCTCACGGTAAGCATAGGCGATCGGACGGGCAGTGTACACACGTTGAGGCTTGGCATCGGGTTCAAGAACGATGTCCATCGGTGGCCCAGACATTGGTTTGAGAGTACTGTCGTCAAATACGTCGAAAAACTCCTCTAGCAATTGTGATCGGATTTTCACGAGGTCTGTCGGGCTGGGCGTACGAGGGGCACTCACGCGTGCGACTTGCTGGGGCCAGCCGGGCGGCAAGAAATTTAGGCCTCTCAATGAGGAACGTGACAGCAGTGCGTCGTCAAGACCGTCAAACACACGGAGCACGCTGTCATGTGATTGGTCATTGACCTGGAGAGTGACACAAATCTTGCCGACAGTGACGAGCTTGTCGCTACTCGCTGTCCGTACGTCGTCAAAGTCACTGTCGAGATTCTCAACGAATCCGCCGAGCAGGGAAAGTTGCCGGATGCCAATTACATCGATGTCACTCCCACTTTACGGGATCCATGGAAGCTGCACTGGCTGTGGTTCAGTGCATAACTGTGTTGCAAGTCGAACAGTGTCGGAGCCGAACTCCTGCGCGCGCCGGACCTTCAACATGCCAATCTGAGTTTGCCTCTTGCGTTTCGGGCACATTAATTGGAAATGGCCAGCAATTTCGCATCCGTTGCACAATTTCCCAAAGGCTGGGCATGCAGACTTGGTGTGCTGGGAACGACCACAGTTTGGACATTTAACTGGTGCTTTTGGAGCAGCAGAGGACTTAGTAAAGGAGTTAGAGGCAGACTGGCGCTTCCGCTGCTGGTACGCGGACTTCCGTGCGGCGTTGACCTGCGCCTGCCCAGGAATGTTGTGGGAGATGTCAGACGCTGCTTCCTCCGCACGGCAAAGTTTGATGGCTGCATCCAAGGTCAGGTCTGGTGTGGCAAGCAATTTGTGTTGGGTTTCCTCGTTGGATATTCCGACGACAATGCGGTCACGCAGTACATCATTTGTGACTTGTTGTAGGATGGACTTGCACCCTCCGCATACTCGGCCCGAACATGTAGTGCATAGTGACAAGTCCGGAAAATCACATGCATTATACGGCTCTCTCAGGGAGGTGTAAAACGCGTCAAACGCCTCGGCTCTGGACTGCTTACGATTGTAAAATGCTAGTCTGTCCAACAAAGGATTACCTAACCGTCGCAAATACTTGTTGACTGCGGCGATGATAACATGAACATCGTCGTTTGCACAGATGGGGATGATACCCACGCGGACAAAGCGGCGGAGGTCCTCATCAAACGCTTGACGAAGGGCGCTCACTCTGGTGTTCAAGCCATGGAAAGCAAGTTTCTGGCACGCAGAATAGTCGTCCCAGGCTTCCTTCCATGTGGCGAAATCAGCCAAAGACGCAGTGGAAAGCAACATTGGACGATGCACAGACAGCGGCTTTGGTGTTGGTGCGGATGTCGGTGTCGAGCGTGTAGACGTTGGGGCTTAGCCATGTAAACCCGCAGGCTGTTGTTGTTGATTTTGGAGACTTTTCAAAGTGTCTTGAAGCAGTTTGGCCAACTGTTGTTCTCTGGCCTCAGCAGCTTGCATCTGCGCTGCGACTAACTTAGTGAGAGCAGCAACTCCAGAGAGTTCGGCTTGGCCATCGCCATCCGACATTTCGAAACAGGTTGGACACGAACAAAATGCAAATTTGAAAATTCCGGCCTGCGCGCAACACAACGAGGTACAAACACAGGGTACAAAAAACCAACAAAACAGGTACTAGAATATGTTCACTGCGCCATGTGATGTCTGCCTTCACAGTCATGCACAAACACTCAAGGACACAGGTTGAGGTTTGGAATAATACAATTAGATACAAGTGTGAAGAAGAAAGGTAAGAACAGACAACCAGGTCAAGCCAAGCATGCACTTCAGGCGACTAGTCCAAGATGGCGCATGCTGGTTGTGACGTAATACACAGGCAAAATATATGACGTAATAGTCACGTGATAAGACATGAGCATCATATCACATCAGGCGTTTGGGGATTTTTTTAATGCGAGGAGAGTTTCACCCCGGCGTTATTATTTTTGAATTGTATCACCCATGCTTTGTGTTTGCAATCATTTAGTATAAATCTGTAATGTACGTGCTTGTAAAAAAACGGCGAGGAGACAATAGTTTGATAATGGCCACCAGTAAAACAAGCTAAATCCACATCTGTGTATATGTTATTCGTCCAAGGTAAAACGTTAGAGACGATGTGCGATAAAGCGATGAAAATAGAAAGAAATAGCGTCCTGATTTGTGCGTGAAGTGTGTGGGTTACAGTGAGGGCTGCGTCCCACCCGCCTGTGTGGATTCACGGGAAGTGCTTCTTACCAAGCCTGAGGAAAAGGTGGACCGGTCTCTGCTGGGATTACGACTACACTATGGCTCAGTGGTTAGAGCATCGCTAGCTACAAACAAGGGTCCCTGGTTCGTTCCCTGGTGTGGACGGTCAATTTTTACTTCAGACAGTTCACGTTTGGGTATTTCATACAAATCGTTTTAATTTGCATAAACAAAGTACACGCAAATGTCGATTCAGCTTGACTTGATTGCTGATATGTACTTTTCGTACACCTTATAGGCTATTCATACTACGTTACAATACGCGTCACGTTTTGAAATACGACGTAGTGGCAGACGTCGTTTTCGAGCAGGTGCATTCACACAGCCACGCACACGCTGCTCGTACAGCTGTGTGTACAGCTTCTTTTGGACACAAACTGCTGGGAACGACAGAACCAAACTCGGTACAGGGGTCTGGATACGTCGTTTACATTTTCGTATCAGGGGTACGATTTTCCAGCCACGTTCTATGTTGTCATGGCTATCCGGACGAAAACGTCACGTACGCCACATTTTGGGCGTAGTGTGAATGGCCCATCACTCATAGTTCCGACACTAATCACAGACGATAGATACCCTTGGCAGCATAAGTTTGTATAAATATTATTGATACATTTCTTCGTAGGCCATGCCATTTGAGCAACACACATAATGCGATCAGGATACACAGTCCGCGTATTAAACTAATACAAGTCGGACATGAAAAGTACGATTTAACTGGATGATGTTTGTTGATCGTGCCTGGTATAAAAGGTCGCATGGGACCTTGATAACAGTGTGTTTTTTGTTCGTTAAGCATCATCTGCTCTTTTTGCTGGTCACGGGCTGAATTGTTGAACTGAAGTTTAAAGATGGAAGCCCAACGGAAGCCATCCAGTACTCGACTATGTAAGTATGTCAACACCGAGCGAGGATGCAAGTTCGGAGAAAGATGTCACTTTCGCCATCCAAGAGGTACGTTTAACTTTGTCGGAAAATCAAAGTAACTCATTTTATTCAGGGGGAATTTGTATTTGAATGATGATCCCAAGGGTTTCTTTCTAACTGAGGTCAGAAGCGAATAGCAATTAAAAAATGAGTTAGGATCGCAAACCAGCAGACAAAGAGGAGGCAATGAACCAATTCGACCAGATTGATGATTGAAATTGCATGTGTTACCTCTTGTACTACGATGGCATTTTAACGAATTATATTGAAGCCTTTTTTTGGGATTAATAAAATTATTATAGCACTGATTAGTTCTCGATCGACAGTTGGGAATTTCAAAACTTTTCACGATATTTCACAATATTTCACGTTCTAAATTTTCACATATCCAGATCGACGGTTGGGAATTGTTAATTTCAAAACTTCGATTACTTTTCACGTTCTAAATTGTCTCATATCCAGGAGATACTTTTACGCAGAAGGAATCCCGAGCTGTGCAACCTCGCTACAAAATTGCGCCGCAGCACCATACAAGCCGCCGCCCTACCACGAGGAATTCTCGGCAGCTTCACCGAAGAGACAGAAGAGTTCAACATCGACATCAGGAAGCTGAGCCAAAAGTGGAAGTGGTAGAGAACCGGGATGAAGACACGGTGGATCCCCAAAATCTCACGCGGGAACAGTACACGCTTGCGCAACAGCACCCGTTTCCGTTTGGCTTTCCACCGCCAGTACCAAATTGGTCCGTGCTAAGCCATGAAGAGCCGATGGATGAGTCTCCATAGTATTGTCCAGCCAAGTTGTGCAACCTTCATTCGTGTGTTCGTCGAAACATTGTGTTTCAGGGTTAAGGACCCATCGGTACATATTGTCCGTAAACCTTAATTTTGTTCTCAGTCTTGGTCAGTCTTGGTTGATTATAGAATTTAGTTTTCGTAATTCTCAACGACACTGCGTGTCCTGTAAACTTTCATTTTGTACTCAGTCTTGGTTACATCAAAATAAAATTAGTTTTCGTATTCTCTACTTTCGGTGGCTTGGAGTGGTTCGGGTTTGTGAATTGTAAGCGGGCATCTCATGTATTGCCGACTGCCGCGTTTAAAATTAACCACATATCAATCCCACAACTGTGCACAGCACGGACCATTAGAAGGATCCGTTTTGACGGTTTGTGATTTATGCTGCATGTACAATGGGAAAAGGGTATCCAGCGGTGAGCGATTCAGTGCCCAAAAATAGATATTATGTAGCTTCGAGGTTGAAAGACCACCAATTCTCTATATGAGAATGCTCCTGATCCTGAGGTGCGTGATACTTTGCCGGAAAATCTAAAGAACTTATTTCATTGCAACCACCTTCCACTACATATTATAAAATTTTAGTTTTCGTAATTATCAACGGCACTTAGTTCTCAGTCTTGGTTGAATAAAATTAAAATAAGTTACTCTAGTTTCGGTAGGTTTGAGTGGTTCGGATTTGTGGGGTAATTGTAAGCGGGCATCTTATGTGTTGCCGTCTGTCTGCGTATAAAATTAACCACATATCCAGCCCACAATTGTGCCCAGCACGGACCATTGAATGGAAAGATGTAAACTAAAACAAACTTTGGTTTTGCCGATTAGTGAATTCTGCTGCATGTACAATGGGGAAAAGGTATCCAGCGGTGAGCGATGCATTGCCCAAAAATAGATATATTTTACCCTCGAGGTTGAAAGACCACCAATTCTCTATATGAGGATGATCCTGATCCTGAGGTGTGTGAAATTTTGCCGGAAAATCTAAATTACTTATTGACACACAAAATAGAGTGGAAAGGCTGTGTTAGCTATAACGTGAAGTTACACGCATCGGAGCGATCATCAGACAGCAGCATTCACTATCGAATTCTCTACATATCTCCGCGAAGACCACGCGTCATTTCCACATCAGAAACAGGAAGCCGGACAAAAAAGAATATGTGGTAGAAGAGAACCGGGATGAACATAAGGTAGACCCAGCGAATCTCACGCGCTGACAGTACGCTCAAGCGCAACAATATCCGTTTCCGCTTTCCACAGCCTGTACCGAAGTGGTCCGTGCTCAGCCATGAAGAGCCGATGGATGAGTCTCCCTAGTATAGTCAGGCCATGTAGTGCTACTCTCTTTCGTAATGTAAACAAAGTTAACTACATATTCAAATAGCCAACAGTTCTGCACAGCACAGACCATTGGATGGGCCGATATCAGCTGTTCGCCTTCTTTTTGCCGGTTTGTGGATTATGCTGCAGGTAAAAAGCCGAATTCAGCTGTGTGCGACCTAGTGGTTTAAAACAGACACAGGTTTGCGGCTGTCAATGAGCATGGGAAGCCTCTTGATTGGAGGTTGGAGAAAGATGTGCATCTTTGATCATGTTTGAGTGCTAACTGCAACCTATAAGACAATACTGTATTCATGCAATTTAAAACGCCAGAGACAATAAAATAAAACGATGAAAATATCAAGAATTAGTGTAGAGAAAAATTGGATCCAGACAACACTCATCAGTAATCGTCGTTGTCGTCGTCGTTATAGTTAAGGACACTAAAACAAAATTGAACTATTATAGAAATCCTAAGTTAGACAAATAGCACCACGAACAACGGCAGTGATATTTACAAGTGTGAATTTTAGAATGTGAGAGCGATCACGATTGTGGTTGTATGAGGAGCGCACGAAAAGGTTTGAAAAAGATGTGTATTTTGATTGAAATCTATGATGTAATTGCAATGACAAATTGCAATGAAAGTTACCATATACTATGTTTAGCAATCATATATCATGGATATCTTGAGTAAAAACAGATGAAACCGAAGTGCTGTATGAGCAACTGCGGACCCCTTTAATTGTATAGTCAGACAGTGCGACCAATATGAACAAAAATGACCCGAGGCGTGATAGCACACCTATTTTCATTTTTTTGTGCCAATGGTTACGAATGTGAAATATTAAGACTCGGGTGGCCACCCAGTTGTTGATTGATAAGAATTAATACGAACCAAAACACAGGTTATGCAACAATGTCCAATAACATCACTATTTACTTTACAATCAGCTCATGCGATAACATTGCACGACACTGACCAACGGTACTGATGTTCTACACGTCACCGTCAACCAGCTGTAGCACATCTTGAATGAGCAATCCAACAGCCTTCCAAATTGGCACTTACCTTACCCACTTTGGAATTAGCACCAGTATCCATTTGATTCCATGTGCATTCCACGTTGAAAGGCCGTTGGTTAGCGCTATCCAGCCGTGCTCAAGTAGACTTTCAGGCCGTGGAATGTGTCAATACTACTTGTCAGCTGTGTGCTAGATTGTGCACGTTTGACTGTTAAAAACTGGTTTAGTTGGTGAACTGGATCGCATAACTTGTGCCCACAGTTTCAGCCTTACAACATACATCTAGCTCATTATCCACATACCCTTTGCGTCTCTGTTGCTCGTGACATGCTATCAAACCTGCTCTTTCTTCACGGAGTTGTTGCCGTTTCTTTTACTTCTCTTTCCTGTTCTGTTCTAATCCTTGCCTATTCTATCGCCTTGGATTAGCTTTCACCAAATCTCTTCAGATTGGCCGGTGTTTTGCCCTTGAGTCATGAGATTTTGTAATAAACAGATAAAAGCCCACGCACACACATGCGCCATCGCACCGATCTCCAGGCGCAATAGTTAGCTATATGTATACTCTACAGATACGCCTCACACCAGGAAAATTTTGAGCAGAGGCTGTCCGCTGAGCTGAATACCAGCTAGACAGGCAAACCCGCGGCAGAACAAAAAAACTAACCACAAACACTCGATCAATGCGGCGTCAAAACTCAAATCCATTGAGAATTATAAAACCGAGAATAAAGAAGACGAAGGTGAGCCCTAGCATTCGTTGACAAAGCGGCAGTTTACGGGAATACGTTAGTACCGTTTTCATGACTATATCTCTCCATCACAGCGACTTGCACGTTGTGGAGCCCGTCACTGTGAAACGGCGAGAGATGACAGCTATTGACGACGAGGGGGTTGCCTTTCGGGGATTGCCACCCGTCCATCTACAAGTGCGTAACACCTCCATCACAGCACAATCATGGTGTAGACACCACGAATCAGTACCACAGCATTCCTTGGCTTTAGCTAATCCGGTTCTGGAATACAGACAAAGTCCGGATAAGACTGATCTACAGAGTAGGCAACGGCTGCACAGCCGAGAGTGTAACCTACTGTCATGTCTATCCTTGCCCTGGTATCCTGCCCTGGGCGGTATGCGCTCTTCTTCAGTCAAATGTGAGCGCGCTGAAAACCCAGGTAATGCCTCGTAGAGTAACCACACAAACATAAAGCTACCGAACCTAGAGAAGAATAAAAAAATATTTTTTAAGTCAATACATAGAACAAAAGGAAGGTTTTCGACAACGAGGTGCCGAAGGGTCCTTCACCCCAAAAAATGGACAACAACACCAGAAGAGATGGCACTATATGGCCTGAACATACGTGCCACGCCTGTATTGGTGGCGGGAAGCCGAGCCTAAAATGGTTACTGCTGTTGCTGTGAATTCTGGCTTGTGTTATCGTGTTTCTGTTGCATGCTCTTGTTGTGTGTGCTGCTCCTGTGGACGATGCATTAGTTGGTTCTGCTGCCGTGCATTATCAGAGCGAGGCTGCACAGCTCGGGCTCGCTTGGGCTCCGCCTTACAAACGTCTCCTGGAGATACTGGGCGAGGAGACAAAAATTTGACAAAAACACGAGAAGAGATGGCACTATAAAGACAATACTCTGACATTCGGTTATCATGACTCATCCATAGGCTCTTCGTAGCTGAGCACGTGCCACGCCGATACCGGTGGCGAGAAGCCGAACTCAAATGGATGCTGCTGGTGCTGTGAAAATAGGTCTTGCAGATGCTTGAGATCTGTCGGTTCTGGCTTGTGATGTCGTGTTTCTGCTGCAAGATTTTGTTGTGTGTGCTGCTGCTGTGGATGATGCATTGAGTGGTTCTGCTGCAGTGCATGCTCGCAGCGAGGCTGCACAGCTCGGGCTCGCTTGGCCTCAGGCTTATAATCGTCTCCTGGAGGAAATAGTCGAGGAGACAAGAAACGTTAGTATTGAAATGTTGTCATCAGTAGTCTCAACGTCACAGGGGTCGGGAGATACGAGTCAAATGTATAGAATCAGAATGTGTACAAAAAAACTAACACAAGGTTTCATAATACACATCACGGCACGTAGGATTACACATCGAATGCTTAAAATTAAACTTTGCAGACTGAAAGGGATGAAAAACGTCATCAGCATGTGTACAATGATCGTACTTACCCTCGTCCCCACTCTCTGGCCCGGTATCCCTAGCGTACCACCTTATCTTTCGTCCCGCGCGAATTCCGTCATGCAGCCTCCGTATTCGCCCTTCATCTGTGGCGATCAATTCTCTTTCCATTGTACGTCTGTTGTTGACGAGACTGTCGGAACACGCAACGGTTTTTCTTTGGTCTCCAGGAACTGTGGATTAGGGGCCGGATGCAATGCCACCTCCGCTAGCGGGGCAACTATACATGGCCTGCCCCGCCGTTCTCTGAAAACTGCAACTGCGTGAAAATGATAATAAAATTGAATTTAGCAATCGTGTTAGAATGAGTCCTCATAATATCTATTTTTTTTAAATATGCCTCTCGATAAATTTACTCTTTGTGCAAACATCATACTTGTAATAGAAGATCGAGGTCTCAACCATCCATACAATTTCACATATCCAATCAGGAATATAAATTGATACTGCTATGGCTGTATGAATGGGTATTGCAGATGATTGAGATCTATGGGTTCTGGCTTGTGCTGTTGTGTTTCCGCTGCATGCTCTTGCTGTGTGTACTCCAGTTGTGGATTACGCGTTGCATGGTTCTGCTGCAGTGCATTCCCACAGCAAGGCCGCACAGCTAGGGCTCGCTTGGCCTCAGGCTGATAATCGTCTCCTGGAGATAATAGGGGGAGACAAAAACCTTGGTATTGAAATGACGATTGTAAAACGACCTCATCAACAGTCTCATCGTCACAGGGGAGATACGATTCAAATATATAGAATCAGAATCAGAATATTTACTAAACAACTAAAACCAGATATCATCATGCACATCACGGCATGTAAGGTTTATTTAAGCCTCTTATACTGGCAATCAAAGAACATGATTTTACTGGCCTTCTGCAACAACTAAAGAAAAACAAAACAAGGATGTAGGATTACACATAAAATGCTTGAACATTACAGACTAACGGGAATCAACAAAAAAGACATCAGCATGAGTCCAACGTCCAACGTCCAACATAAAATGCTTGAACATTACAGACTGACGGGAATCAACAAAAAAGACATCAGCATGAGTCCAACGCTCGTACTTACCCTCGCTCTCGTTCTCTGTCCCCATATACCAAACGTGCCATCTGAACTGGCGAGAATTCCGTGATACAGCCTTCGTATTCGTATTTCATCCGTCATGATCAATTCGCTTTGCAATCTACATGTATTGTGGACGAGACTGTTTGAATTCGGAACTGTCGATTTAACTGTCTCCGGGAACTCCGTACGAGGGGCAATGCCAACTTTTCTACATGGCCTGCCCCGCCTGTTTCTGAAATCTGCTACTGCGTTGAAATTTAAAGTAGCAACCATTAATGATGTTTCAATGAGCCCTAAACAGTATCTACTTAATTATTATGATTCTCGATATTTATATCTACTCTTGGTGCAAACATCATAATAAAACATGGAAATCTCCACCATCCATGCAATTTCACACACCCAATCAGGAACACATATTATAATTATACTACCAAACGTTATAGTTGCATGGATGCTTGCGATCTTAAATTTGTTAAAAATTAATATTACTTCTGCGCTCAGCTATATGGGAACGAGTTTAGTTATTTGACTGTTTTCTGAATTTGACCACTTTGTCGCGGGTCTGATCTTCTCACCTCCAACGGCTTAGAAGCTGCACCTGCGCCTTCACCCAAGAGGGTGGTGACATTCATGCGGATGCGGAAAATGCGAAGCATGGATATTTAAACGCAGTCGCGCTGAAAAACCCAGGTAATGCCACCGTAGAATACTCACACAAACATGAAGCTACCGAACCTACAGTGGAACAAAAACTAATTTTTTTGACAATACTTAACAAAATGAAGGTTTTCGGCAACTTGTTGCCGAAGGGTCCTTAACCCATATAAGCTGACAAAAACACGAGAATAGATTGCACTATAATGGACAACACTGAAACATCTGGCTATGGTGACTCATCCATAGGCTCTTCGTAGCTGATCACGTGCCACGCCGGTACTGGCGGCGGGAAGCCAAACCGCTGTTGCTGTATGTATAGTTCCTGCAGAATCTTCAGATCTGTGGGCTCTGGCTTATGCTGTTGTGTTGTCGCTGCATGGTCTTGTTGTGTGTACTGCTGCAGTGGATTATGCGGTGCGTGGTCCTGCTGCATTGCATTTTCACAGCGTGGCTGCAAAGCTCGGGCTCGCTTGGCCTCTGGCTGATACTCGTCTCCTGGAGATAATAGGCGGGGAGACAAAACCCTTAGTATTGAAATCACGATTGTAAAATTGCCTCATCAGCAGTCTCAACTTCACAGGGGACATACGATTCAAATGTATAGAATCAGAATAATTACAAAAAAAATAGAAGATGTCATCATACACATCATGGCAAGTTAGATTTTTTTAATCCTCTTATACGGGAAATCAAAGAACATGATTTTACTTGCCTGATGCAAAAACAAAAGCAAAAGCAAAACAAAGCAAGCACGTCGGATGACACAAGAAATTCTTGAACTGACATCAACAAGAAAATCATCAGCATGAGTGCAATGCTCGCACTTACCCTCGCTCTCACTCTCTGTCCCCGTATCTCTAGCGTGCCACCTTATCTTTCGAGTGGCGCGAATTCCACGATACAGCCTTCGTATTCGCATTTCATCCGTCGTGATCAATTCGCTGTCCAAGGTACGTGTATTATTGACGAAACTGTCTGAATTCGCAACCGTCGATTTACCTCTGGTCTCTGGGAACTCCGTGCGAGGGGCTGGTGGCAACGCCACCCTTTGTACTGACTCTGCTTTACATGGCCTGCCCCGGCTTTGTCTGAAATCTGGAATTGCGTTAAAATGATAATAGAATTGAAAGTAGCAACCATAAATGATGTTAGAATGAGCCCTCACCGTATCTATATTTTTTATGCCTCTCGATATGTGTGTCTACTCTTTGTGCAAACATCAAATAAAAGATCGAGGTCTCAACAATACATGCAGTTTCACACATTCAATGAGGAAGACACATAGCCTAATGAAAGTTTCAGTTGAATTCTCCTTTGCGTGGATTTTGCGATCTTGAATTTGTTTTAAAAATTTATTCGCTTCCGAACTCGGTTATCAGCAAACGAGATTGATGAATATTTAACCTAAGCACATCCCCCCCACAAGATTAATTAAATTGTAATGGAAGGTCATACGTACCTCTCGGATGATAAAACCGACATCTCTTCCCGAACTTGCAACCTCGCCGGGTGTTAAAATTACGGCAAAGTGGGACTTGCGATGGCTGCCGTTGTCCTTCCATCTTGAAAAAAAACAGTTCCACCACGTAACCAACTCGAAGAGCAGAGGGTCCTTACACAACAATTTTTTCTAGGTCCTTCCAGACCTTTTATACCCCGCACGATCTACGTTCGTTGACTTACACTGTGCATACCCTGTCCGACTTGTATTTCTCTACAACGTCGAATGCGTACCCAGACTCGAACACAGGTATTGTTCAATTAACGTATACAACTGGAAATAGTTCGATGCATGTATACATACCTAACCTAACGTAAGCTGACTGAGTGGCTGGAAGGCAAGAATACTAAAACCCGAATCTTACAGGCATGGCAAGGTTCCACCATTTAAATTGTTCTCTATTCCTTTTTAATACACTCTTGCTACCATTCTTAGACTATCCCCATCAGATAAATGAAAAAACGTAGCCGGCAGGACCTATCCAGAAGTGAGAACAAAAGTGGAGGGCGGGTGGGAAACTACAATAAAACGAGACAGAACACGATGAAGAGAAAAGTTTGAGAACACTAACAAAAACAGCTTACGCAGTCCTGGTGCCGTAACTAAGGTGAAAATGCTGGCAAAAAATACGTTTTTTGTTTCATTCACTAGGCACTGCCAACGTAAGATAGCACTTTCTGACCTGCACCGCTCTATCTTCTTCTTATTCTTTGTTTTTGGTGCCGTGACACCGAGATCTCAGGTCGGCAGAGTCATCAATGCCCCACCATCAATGCTGGGTTTCCGTACAGCGCCTGCTTATCAGTAGTCACGTTTGCCCTAGTCTTCGTACCATTGTCGCTCCATATTATTTTCGAGCTCGTTATGTGATCATAGTAAAAATAAAAAAGAATTAAAAAAAAGGTGCGGCACAATAGTAGCACGTAGCTATTCGATTCAGAGGGAGAATTCGATGGTCCGATCCGAAAGTCAGGAGTGCCCGACACAAACGCCGTCTAAGAGAAAGAACATTGACCAACATTGGTGTTAATACGGATACTAATGAAGTGGTGTATGCAAGAACTGAGTCGAGTGCATCAACATGACATGTTCGTAGTCACGTATTTATTGCACTTGCCATCTTTGAGCCACACACATTGTGAGGAAGGTCTTTTAGGGTCCTGGAATCGTGGTTTGACGGTGTAGTCCAATTGTCGTGCTAGTATCGTCGTCGACATGCATCAACATTCACAAAGGTCCTTCACAGCCGAGGCTCTTAGCTCGTGCTTGCCTTGGTTGTGCTCTCCGTCCCCTCCTATGTCGATCATAATAACTTAAACCCTTCTAAGCTGGAAGGCTGGAAGAGGGCCCATCCAAGATTTGCTTGAGCTGTTAGCCAGCTAGTTGTAGAACGTCGGAACAATCGGTCATGGTCATGTAATGTTATCGCATGAGCTGATTGTTTTGTAATTGGTGGTGTTTGTGGAAATTATAACTTAATTTGTATTTTTGTTCATACTTTTTTAAAGACCCAACTCGCAACAAACGGACAGTCCTTAACTACATCACGTACAAGAAATTGTCAACATTTTCACGCAGGCCTAATTACTATATTATTAGTTTTGAATTGTATCACCCCATGCTTTGTGTTCGCAATCATTTAGTATAAATCTGTAATGCACGTGCTTGTAAAAAAGGGCGAGGAGACAATAGTTTGATAATGGCCACCAGTAAAACAAGCTAAATCCACATTTGTGTATACGTTATTCGTACAATGTAAAACGTTAGAGACAATGTGCAATAAAACGATGAAAATAGAAAGAAATAGCGTGCTAACTTGTGCGTGAAGTGTGTGGGTTACAGTGAGGGCAGCGTCCCACCGGCCTGTGTGGATTCACGGGAAGTCTGAGTTACGAAGGCTGAAGAAAAAGTTGACCTGTCTCTGCTGGGATGACGAATACACCGTGGCTCAGTGGTTAGAGCATCGCTAGCTACAAGCAAGGATCCCTGGTGCGTGTCCTGGTGTGGACAGTCAATTTTTACTTCAGACTGTTCCCGTTTGTGTATTTCAGACAAACCGTTTTAATTCCCGTATCTATGCAGAAAACGTTACTTCAGTAACGTCTGGCGCTAGCCAGGGTCCACACAGCTTTAATTTGGTATTTGTGTGTGTGTTTATTTGTTTGTTTGTTTGTTTGTGTCACGCCTGGCGCTATCCGTATCTGACGGCAAAAAAGCATAGGATGTTATAAATTTTTCAATTCTCCTATTTTTTCAGGCATATCCTGGGATTCGAACCCGCACTATCGCCCTACATGCATTCCCCCATACACTTCGCATTCATACCCATTCTTCCAAGTTGCTTCACGTTATTATGTATATAATAACACATGGTACGGAGGGCATTATGGCTGATTTATGCCATAGTGCGTAGCCCGAGGTCGTGTACCGTAGCCCAAGGGCCGCAGGCCCGCGGGCTACGGTGCACGACCGAGGGCTACGCACTAGGGCATGCAATCAGCCAAAATGCACGACGCACCATGTGTTTATTATAGTTCATACATGCCACGTGCCTAGTTCTAGACAAAATAAGGTAAACATGGTCAAGGGAGGAGGAAGGTTCCAATCAGCTGTCATATGAATGAAGGGTCGAACAAGATCGGAAGGAGCTTTCTCCGTGGAATGATAGAACGTTTTTGTGTCAGATTTACTTGCAGTTCCAGGAATATGTCTTTGCATTTTGGTGTTAGTGTTGCCTGTTGGGCGGTACGAAAGTTAGCTGATTCGCTGCTGCTTTGGAGTTAACGTTGACCGCAAACATCCTTGACCAAGTGGCACTAGTAAATAGACTAGCTTTGAGAGTACATTGTAAGTGTTCTTTTTCGAAACAATGATACTTTTTCACACAAATGTACATCTGAGATTTTGTTCGCATTGCTTTCTGTTTACTTGAGGTCCATATGTACACTGGACAATCATGTAGCTAGGTACATTTGAAGTATATGTACATGTAGATGTAACTGTATATTTTGTAGGAGTTCGAGATTCAATCTGATCCCTTCCAGATAGGTAACTTTGTGATGCATGTTCACCTGTCGACTTATTATTATTATTATTTGCCTCTCCGCGTTTGCATCAGGGTGTGTTACTACAAAAATCAACAAATCGACATAATACACATCCACCCCTAGCATTCGCTCAGGCCGCTCAACAAGTCAAAAGACAATAAGGACAAGAGAAAGCGAGGGAAGGGTCACAGAGCAGCGGGGTCGAAGGCAGGAAAAAAGAAACAGGAGGCAAAGGATATTGAAGAAATATATCAGATTGTCCATTGAATTCACCATACATCATGTCATGTTCCGTTTGGGCAAATCTGGGCATTCCTCTGCAGGCTCAGGTGCGGAAAAGCTGCCGCCATACTGCTCTGTCCTCTGTCAGGTCCCTGATGTGTGAGAGATCTTTATCCGTCTGCAGCTTCATTCCCTTTGTTGCGAGGTCCGTTCTCAGTATTGTCGGGAGTGTGGAAGGCGGCCGGCCACGGAATTTTTTCTCCTCCTTTGTTTGCCGGAAGTATGATGTCATAGCCATTTGTGCTGGGGACTCCTTGTCCAGTCTGCAGATGTGACCGAGTAGTCGCATCCGAGCAGCTTTAACCAGGACAGTTAGGGGCTGTGTCTCTGTTCTGCGGTGGAGGTCATCGTTGCTGATTATCTGTGGGTAGCGGATACCCACAACAACTCTCAGGTGTCTCCGATATGTCGAGTCAAGAGTACACAGCTGAGAGTCTGAGAGGCCCCATGTGCCTGCGTTGTACATCAGCAGAGGCTTGATGAAGGCTTCGTAGAGCCTCACCCGTAGCTTTTCGGAGACCAGATGTCCGCGTGACCACAATGGCCACATCTTGTTGAATGTGCCCGAAGCAATCTGGATTCGGCGTGCGACATCCTCTTTGTCTCCAATAAGGGATCCAAGCTTGCGTGTGCGCCTCCACTCTTCCTCCACTCGGTCCTTCTTCCTCTGGATAGTAGTGCGTTCTGTTTTGGCTTGGTTAACTTTCAGGTCCCAGTCCGCGAGGCAGTCGCCAACAATAGGAAGGATCGAGTCCAGGTACTCAGAACTGGTGCTGACGAAGTCCACATCATCGGCATAACCTAGGGACGGCGGCAGGTTGAGGGTGATGTCTAGATTAGGTCGAGGTGGAATACAGGAGAAAACATGGCGCAGTGCAGTCTCGAGGTAGATGATGAATAACACGGGTGACAGCGAGTCACCTTGTGGGGTGCCAGATGTTGTTGCAAATGGTCGGCTTTGGGTATTTTTGATGCGTGCTGATAGTGTTGTATCTGAAACCAGGAGCTGGACCAGGCGCACCTCATCTGGCTCCAGGAATGACCGCAACACATTGACGAGTTTCCGGCGACTAATAGTGTCAAAGGCGCGAGACATATCGATACCCAGAATACTTATACTGGACTGCAGGTGCTGGCAGCGTGCAGCGATCCATCGATGAGCCCATACTACATCTGTAGTGCTTCTATTCGGTCTGAACCCACTCTGCATTTGCGATACATAAGCTTGAACTCGGGGGGTTATTCGTGCTAGAACCACTAAAGAAAGTACCTTGCGCAGGGCATTGAGCAGAACAATGGGTCTCAGACTACTTCCCGGGCCTCTTGGTTTTCCTGGCTTCTGCAGCGGGATTAACTCGCCACTGCCAAGTGTCAGGTGTTGTCCTGTCTCAACGCACATGGTGTACAGTTCGGCAAGATATGTGAAAAGGCTGTCAGGCGCATATTTGAATAGTTCTGCTGGGAGTTTGTCTGGCCCAGGTGACTTGTTGTTCTTTAGCCGTGCTGCTGCTCTCCTCACTTCGATCGTCGCGATTGGCTTTTCCATTTCGCCCATGTTATAGTCAGCCATGCTCAGTCTCTCTTGGTCGCTATTTGAGAGAGCAGCGTGGAAGTGCTCTGCTATCTTTTCAGCCATTTCCTCAGGTTGGACTATTAGCCGGCCATCTTGGTCAGCCACAACGGCCTGCTTGGTTCTGTTCTTGTGTAGCTGTTGTACAGCTCTGAACATTCGGGCATCATCCTTCAGCTGTTCGATCTCTGATACTTTTCTGTCTAGGTCTGCAGATGCACATTCCTTGGCTCTACGTCGCAGTTGGTGCGAGACTTGGTTTCTCTCCTCACGGAGTTTCTTCTGGTGGGTGTCCTGAGCGTTCATCGTGCGGAGTCGCAGATTTTTCATCTTTTCCGAGAGTTCTTCCATCACCGTATCCCAACCGTGTCTATAACGCCGTGTCAGCTTCAGTTCTCCCGCAGCTGCCAATCCCGAGGCATGCATCATTCCTGCAACTGAAGTCCAGCCTTCATCAAGGTGTTCCTTGATGATGAATACAGTCTTAGTCTTACTCTTAGATCCATGCTGCTGAAGGTGACAATTACTCCTCTGGTTAGAACAATAACTTGGCGACATGTCACGTGCATACAGTGTTAGGTCTAGCCATGAATGATACCCAATAGCATAAATCGTCATTGTGTACTGTTGCCGACTGGCCCTTTGCATTTCCCGCTGTCATGCTTGCGGTCCGTTGTTTCATACATAGCTAGCTAGCTGGCTTTCCAAGCTGCGTCGCGTTATCATGGTTATGTTCTGCTGTACGTGCAGTCTGCGCTGCGTACCGTGCGGGTACGATTTAGTTCCGGTTTAGGTCAAGCAGTACTACTACTACTACGAGTAGTTCCGAGATCATGGCTTTTTTTTCAGTTCTCTTTTTTCCTTGTAGACAAATGTAAGCTAAATAAAACGTCTTGGTTGTGTGGCCGCTTGGGTTGGGTCACAGGGGCTTTGCCATCATTCCACTACAGTTTCTGGTGCCGAAACCCGGGACTGCGGGGAGGAACTAAGGATGGCGAAAGCAGAAGGCGCGTTGCGCGCATTTAGTGGCCAGGAGGACTTGGAAGAGTTCTGGCAGAAGTTCCAGGTCGTGGGAAAAATTCAGAAATGGAGCACAGGCAAGGAGCGAATGGCGCATGTGCCTCTGTATCTATCTGGCGATGCCTTTACGGTGTGGAGACAAATGGCTACTGCGGATCAGGAGGACGAGGATAAGGTGAAGGCACGGCTTGAGGAGTCGTTCGCCTGCTCGTCGAGGGAGGCGTACTCCCAGTTTGTGCGACGTCGGAAGCGGGAAGATGAAACTGTTGATGTTTATGCATCTGACTTGCGCCTTTTGTTGACGCGTAGTGGCCACAAGGAAGCAGCAGATGGAAAAGACCCGGTGCTCGTCGAGCAGTTCTTGTCAGGTCTGCCTCGTCGATTTGCAAATCAGCTGCGCCTCAGTGCGGCGGCTAGTGGGGATCCCACGATGACACAGCTGACGAAGCAAGCACGTGCTCTCCTTGCAGTGGCGGATGAGCCTGGTGTCAGCGCGTCTGCCGTAGGACCTGAGCCAGGAGACAGCAGAGTATGCTACCTGTGCGGAGAAACTGGCCACCTGAGGAGGGACTGCCCCAAGAAGAAGAAGGTGCAGTGTTTCAGATGTAAGCGATTTGGTCACATCAAGAGGCACTGTCCTGAGGCCAAATCCGAAGGACAAGTGAGTGGCAGGAATCCTGGTGCAGGTGCCAATGCATTTGCAGTATCACCAGATGTCGCTGCTGCAGAGTGCGAAGATGATGCATGTCTTGCCCTCGTTGCCAGGCGTCGTGGTGGCCTGCCGAAAGTCTTCGTGTCGGTCAATGGAGAGCGGACCAGGCTGAAGGCAGCCATTGACTCTTGCTCGAGTCGCTCCCTAGTGTCTTCTGCTGCGGTGCGTACACTGTCTGTGCCTGTCTGCAAGCCGTCGGGTGAGGACATGATCACGGCTATTAACGGCAACTCACTCGATATCACTGGCACTGTGGAGCTGACTGTCTCCCGTGATGACAACAATGTGTACCTGCCGAAAATCAAGGCCAAGTTTCTGGTAGTTGATTCTCTGGACGTGGTTCGCTCTGACATGCTGATTGGTCTTGACGTGATCTCATCGGCCGGTGGTGTTGCTCTGGAGTATTCAGAGAGTGACGGCCAGCTAACTGGTGCTGTGTTCGGAACGAGGCCAGTCGTGGCTGCAGTCGAGAGTAAGATCAGCAATGAAGAGCACTTGCCACGCCACGTTCAGGTCCGACAGGATGGAGACAAGGTCACGTTGGAGATGAGTGACTGTGAAGTGATGTTCGACCCCGAGAAAGGCTTCTGGGAAGTCACTTGGAAATGGTGCGACGGAGCTGCTCCAAGTTCACCTATCGGTACAGGCATCGGCGAGTATTCCCGCCAAGGATTATCGGATGATCAGGAGGTGAAGTTCGTCACCGAGGTCCAAAACTGGATTGATCAAGGATGGCTAGTTCCTTATGACGAAGGCTCGCACGGCGAGATTGGCGGTGTTTTGCCTCTGCTGGCAGTGTGTCAAGAGCACAAAGTGTCCACTCCGGTCCGCCCCTGTCTGGATTATCGCGCGCTGAACAGTCTCATTGTGTCTCATCCGGGCCTGGATGCACCAGCATGTGAAGAGAAGCTTCGGAAATGGCGCCAGTGCGGCGATGCTATGGATATCCTGGATATTCGGAAGGCCTTCCTGAACGTGCGTGTACAGCCTGCCTTGCAGCGGTTTCAGGTGGTGGCTTGGAAAGGTCAGAAGTTTGTCATGCAGCGCATGGGGTTCGGCCTTTCAATCGCACCAAAAGTCATGGATGCTATTGTCCGGTGGGTTACGAAGGACTTTCCGGCAACTGACAACTATGTGGATGACATCCTGACACCACGCCATCAGACCAAGGAGCTGGCTGCCTCTCTGCAACGGTATGGTCTACCAACGAAGCCGCCTGTGAAGCTTGAGGAGGCGTGCGTGCTTGGCCTGAAGATTGATGCTGAGGGAGACCAGCTGCGATGGGATCGTCGTGACCCGACATCCATTGATATTCCTGCTGTGCTGACGAAGCGTAGCATCTTTCGCTGGTGTGGCGCCCTGACGGCGCATTATCCTGTGTGTCGCTGGCTGCGGCCGATGTCAAGCTGGCTCCGTCGTTTGGCCTGTCTGACTGATGCATGGGATGAGCCGGTTCCAGAAGAGTTGCAGGTGTTGTGTCGTGACGTCATGGCTCGGGTGCTGAAGGAAGACCCAGTTCATGGTGCTTGGAGCGTTCCAAGCGGCGAGGAACACTCCTGGAAGATCTGGTGTGATGCCTCGAGTATCGCCTATGGCGTGGCCCTGGAAGTCGACGGCCGAGTGGTAGAGGACCAATGCTGGCTGAGACTGAAGAACGACACTCGCCACATCAACCTATCAGAGCTCGAGGCGGTCATCAAGGGCCTGAGTTTGGCGGTTGAGTGGAATGTGCGCAAGGTGAAGGTCTTGACCGACTCCAAGACCGTTCATGGCTGGCTGAGCTCGCTTTTCGGCCACTTGAAGCGAATCAAAGTCAGTGGGCTGAACAAGGTGGTGGTTCACCGGCGACTCCAAATCATCGATGACTTGATCAAAGCGGCTGACCTCAGCGTTGATCTGGAGTGGGTTCCATCTGCCAGCAACAAGGCAGACGAGCTGACTAGAGTTCCTGAGAAGCTCGTCCAGTACTGGAAAGGTCAGTCAGGCGTCGGCGAGTTTGACGTCGGCGTGTCTGGTGCCTGCATCGATCCATCTGCTCTTGGCCCTGTGTCGCTCCAAGAGATAGCCAGCGAACAGGAAAGTGATGCGGCCATCACAGCGGTGATTGCAGCGAAGACAGCTGAACAGGAAGTTGTCGCTGCTGGCTACAAGAAGATCCAGAATCAACTCTGTGTTGTCGACGGTGTCCTGATGAGGAGCTTCAAGGTGCCGACTGGTGAAGAAGAAGTCGTTCCAGTAGTCCCAGAGTCTCTGGAGGAGAGAGTGTTGCGCGCAGCCCATCTTCAGACTGGACACGCCGGTTGGGAGGGAACCTGGCGGTTTCTGCAATGCCGGTGCTTCTTTCCCTCAATGGCAGCAAAGTGCCAGGACTTTGTTGGCAAGTGTCAGGCCTGTGCTGTTGCCAGTCCGCAGCGTGGCGAGAGTGTTCCAGCTACGAGGTCTGCCATGCCATCTGGTCCGTGGAACACCGTGTTCATCGACACCATGGAGCTCGGCGGCAGTCGTGATGGCAGGTTCCACTGCGTCCTGGTGTGTGTGGACGCATTTACCAAATGGACTGAAGTCGTTCCGTTGCCCCGGCACGATGCACGAAGTGTTGCTGATGCCTTTCTGTCCATCTGTGCCCGGTGGGGCCCACCAGAGATTGTGCGCTGCGACAACGGCACCGAGTTTGTCAACGCTATCATGTCGGCTTTGTTTGCGGCGTTTGGAGTTCGAGTGCAGCATGGTGCAGTTCGTCACCCGCAGAGTCAAGGCACGGTAGAGAGGTTCAATCGTACGCTCCTCACTTTGATTCGGAAGGTGTTGGAGGAAGAGGATGATTGGAAAGCGGCTCTTGATCTGCTGCTATTCAAGTACCGTGTACGCCCGCATAGTGTCACTCGAATCAGCCCGGCCGAGGCGATGTATGGCTGGAAGCCGAAGCGCCTGGTGGTGGAGAGGTCCGGCAGCGAGCTATCTGAGAGCGCTTGGGTGGACAAGCTGAAGATGCAGACGGCCCGGGTGTGGGATTATTTAGACGGCCAGTTATCGCAAGCTGACTCCATCGATGAATCGAGATCTCGTGTCGCTTGTCCCTATCAGCCCGGAGATCCAGTACTGTTGCGACGCCAGGACCGACGGCAGAAGCGCCAGCCTCCCTACGAGCGTGGTTGGGTGGTCGAGGCAGTGGTGGCATCCTCAACGGTCGTCGTTGCGCACGGTCGCGGTGGCACGAAGATCGTGAATGTTGATCTGTTGAAGATGGATCCAGGCGAGGCTGAGTCAGAGTCAACGGAAGTCGACCAGGTGGAGGCCAGTTCTAGCAGCAATGGCGAACTGCCCATTGCCTTTGACCTGCCGATTGCTGAAGATGATCAGCCAGTTGGACGAAGCCTCCGGAATCGAGATACATTGAGAGCCCCAAGGAGGTATGCTCCGTGAGTGTGGAGCTGATGGTGTGCAGTAGTTCATTTGTTCTGTGGTTCTATTATTCTAGGTTGTGTTCCTAAATGCTATAGGTTTTTCCTTTCACAGCGTTTCGAGTGTATTCCGGTCTTTGCTCGTAAAGAGACTTGTCACCTGGTGGAGGTGTGATGATGAATACAGTCTTAGTCTTACTCTTAGATCCATGCTGCTGAAGGTGACAATTACTCCTCTGGTTAGAACAATAACTTGGCGACATGTCACGTGCATACAGTGTTAGGTCTAGCCATGAATGATACCCAATAGCATAAATCGTCATTGTGTACTGTTGCCGACTGGCCCTTTGCATTTCCCGCTGTCATGCTTGCGGTCCGTTGTTTCATACATAGCTAGCTAGCTGGCTTTCCAAGCTGCGTCGCGTTATCATGGTTATGTTCTGCTGTACGTGCAGTCTGCGCTGCGTACCGTGCGGGTACGATTTAGTTCCGGTTTAGGTCAAGCAGTACTACTACTACTACGAGTAGTTCCGAGATCATGGCTTTTTTTTCAGTTCTCTTTTTTCCTTGTAGACAAATGTAAGCTAAATAAAACGTCTTGGTTGTGTGGCCGCTTGGGTTGGGTCACAGGGGCTTTGCCATCATTCCACTACATCCTTCTCCAGGGGAGGTAGTGTTGTAACATGCTTTTCAACTTGGTCCCGATAGCGCTGTCTTCTCTCTGCGCTGGCTGTCAACTGCTGCACATCCATTTTCTTCCGACTGTCTTGCGGGGTATGCTTTCTCGGTGACGTTAGGACGTAGAATTTTGGTAGGTCAAAGGTTGCAATCACCAAGCGGTGATCGCTACAGGTAGACGTTCCAGCATATGACCGTGCATTCAGAAGAAGGCTCTTCTGGGAATTTTGGCACAGTACGAAATCGATTTGATTATACACCTTGACCGTGATTCCTGATGCTAATCTCCGAGTCATTGACCATGTTGTGGTATGACATGCTCTGTGCTGAAAAGCTGTGTTGGCAGCAAATAGTTGATGGGACCCACAGAATTCTGCCAAAGCAAGACCAGTGTAGTTTCGTCGTCCGCGTCCATGCTGGCCAATGCAGCCGAATGCTGTACTAGGTCTGCCCAGTTTAGCGTTAAAATCCCCAGCTACAAACAGTAGACTGGATGACGATTCAATATCTGTGAGCGCCCTCTCAAGACTGTCGTAAAACTCCTCCAAATAGTCATGCGACGTCGCAACAAGTCCCGACGTCGGCGCGTAGACGTTCACTACGGAAATGACGCTTTTAGCTACTTTGAATTGCGCTACTGCGACTCGGTCGGAAACCACCCAGTGACGAACAAATTTGTCCGACAGACGCCGTGACACAACGAAACCGAGCCCGTAGTGACGGCTCGTTGAAGGAAGCAGCAGCAAGCGGTAGCCGTCCTGACAATAGTCGACCCCCTCCGGCGCTTTCGTCTCCTGCAAGCAGCAAACGTCCAGCTTGTAGTTTTTCGCGTCCTCGATAATTTGGTGTTGTTTACTCCGAGAACTTAGTCCACGCACATTGAAGCAGGCCAAGTTGAATTTATTCAGGCCTTTGAAACCTCTATTCCCACTCATTGTCCGTTACCGACTCTGTCCGTTACCGACTCTGTCCGTTACCGACTCTGTCCGTTACCGACTCTGTCCGTTACCGACTCTGTCCGTTGAACGTTTAGACCAATATCATCCCCAGCAAGAAGCAGGAGATGGAGAGAAGAGTCACCCGTCTCTCAAACCAAACAACCTGTCGACTTGTTCGTCTCAATTGACTTGAATTTAGTAATGCATGTAATGCATGTAGTGACATGCTGTGTGTTATTGTCACGTTGTTATAAATTACTTCTCCTATGTCAACATTCCTCGTAAAATATAATTGTTTTGGACGGTGCACGTAAGTAGTTTCGTTTTGTGTGGTGTGTGCGAGTGCATGTGGTGTCCTTAGGAATGGTCCCACGTGTTCTATGTGCGCTGGAGTGCTGCCAATTATGTTGCAGGTCACTGCCCAAAAGGCATGGCTTGGTGCATATTTGGCAGTGCACCAGCATACGTAGTTTTTTTTTTTTTTTTCATGGTCAGCTTTTGGCACCTACATGTATGATCAGGGGATGGCCCACGCCTGGTAAAAAAAACAAAAACAAAAAAAACCAAAAAAAAAACAATGAGAAGTAGCGTACAAATCGTGTACAGACTAAACAGACTATGGATTCGAACATAACAGAGTGGAAAACCGGAATCCGAGAAAACGATAACATGCAAAATCATGAAAAAGGGGGGGGGGGGGGTACTGAAGCAGAACAGTAGCCAAACACACCACGGATAGTTACCGAAAGCACTCTGCAGCAGCAAGGACCACAGAAGCATCAGAGTCAATGACTCTCTGGCGGGCATCCTGAGACCGTGGCCTGCGGTGACCACGGAGGCTGGCATTGGAGGCACGAACAAGAGAAAAGGAAACCCTTGACCTAATAAAGGCAAGAAGTGAGCGTACGTAGTACGCCTGGGGTCATTCCTAATGGGCATGGGTACGCCGTACCCGGGCATTATCGTCTGATAGTGCCCTGGTACGGTGCTGCTCTGATTGGCCAAATGCTAGCAACGGCCTGCCAACAGGCACGTGACATGTATGAACTTGCGTTTGAAAGCCCTATTTGAATATTGCGGGCAGCTGTATGTGGCCAGCTGTGTTTGATGGTACGGTACGGGAGACGGTGTCGTATTACCCTCGATCGTACCTGTCCGGAAGGCAGAGGTACGTACGACTTTGCGAACCAACCTCCTGGCAGCCGTGAAGTCTTTCAAGGATGGTGCTGGAGCAGAGCTTGAGCTGCAATTGACCCTAGCTTCGGAGAAGGGGGCCTCCAGCTGGCTGACTTGCCGCCCTCTAGCCATCCATGGATTTCGTTTGTCCAAGGCGGAGTTTCGCGATGCCCTCTGTCTCCGGTACGGGTGGACACCAGCACGCCTGCCATCAGGATGCGTCTGTGGCCACGGTAACTTTGACGTCACCCATGCTTTGTCCTGCAGTACTGGGGGATTCCCCAGTATTCGACACAATGAAATTCGAGACCTCACGGCTGATGTTCTGCGTCAGGTCACGCATGGTGTGTGCACAGAACCGATGCTGCAGCCAGTCACCGGAGAGAAATTCCGGCTTCTGTCCACAACGACCGCTGATCAGGCTCGTCTTGATGTTGCCGCCAACGGAATCTGGGGTGGCCGATTTGAGCGCACCTTTCTTGATATAAGGGTTTTCAACCCCTACGCTGCCTCAAATCGCGCTGCCTCAGTTTCCTCAGTGTATGCACGTCATGAAAAGGAGAAACGCCGGAGATATGAGCAGCGTCTGCTTGAGGTTGACCGCGCCACGTTCGTGCCAGTAGTGCTGTCAGCCACTGGTGGCACTAGCAAGTGTGCATCGGCCCTGTTCAAGCGTCTTGCCAGCATGCTATCTGACAAGCTGAAGGAGCCGTACTCCGTGACGATGGCATGGCTTCGCTGCAAGCTAAGCTTTGCATTAGTCCGAGCTAGCGTGATGTGCCTTCGTGGGGCAAGATCAGTATTGCAGACATGCAATCTAGCCTGGATCGATTGAGTAGCTGGGGAGAACAATGGCGAATTCGCTTTGAGCCGACAAAGTCGCAGCTGCTGCATATTGGCCACCACCGCAACCCCTGGCCACTCCCAGACCTAACGTTCGGAGCCCATGATATTCCCTGTGGGGACGAGCTGAAGCTTCTGGGAGTGACCTTCGACAGCAAACTCACCTTCAGACGCCACCTCCGCAATGTTTCTCTTCGTGCCGTAGCCCGACTAGGATTTCTGCGTCGAGCATCAAGTTTCCTTGGTCGTGAAGGACGCTTGACACTTGGCTTGACAACGTACAGAGGCTTCGTACGCCCTGTACTCGAATACGCACCATTGACATGGATGGGCGCAGCCAACTCTCACCTGCAAAGTCTCGACCGAGTACAGCGGAAGGCCCTTGCTATCATTGGTCCTGACGCCTTGCTGCAGAGCCTAGCTGCCCGCCGCCAAGTGTACGCTCTCACGTACATGTACAAGCTAATGTGCCTTCAAGACCATCCAGATCTCTCTGCGCTCGTGCCGCCTCGCCAGGAAGCTAGCCTCGTCCCGCGGACAAGGTCGCAGCTCCGTGTCCGCCACCAGCATCAGCTACAAGCAGTGCTCCTCCCTACGGCCCCCAACTTTCTCCAGAGCTCGTTCCCATATGGTGTAGTGGATGAATGGAACAGGCTTCCGCAAGACATGTTTCCGGATCCGATGCCCAGTTGAAGTCTCTCCAATCCTTCAAGACGAAGGTCCATCGCCACTTGCGTCAAAAGAATTGGCTTTGGGCTACGGACTCCCTGTGAGGCTATGCACCCGTCAATGAGCAACTACCCTTGTCCATCATCTCTTTCTTGTTTTATATTTATTTCTCTTCTCATCTCTTTCTTGTTTTATTTTATTTCTCTTCTCATCTCTTTCTTGTTTTATTTCTCTTCTCATCTTTCTTGTTTTATTTCTCTTCTCATCTCTTTCTTGTTTTATTTCTCTTCTCATCTCTTTCTTGTTTTATTTCTCTTCTCATCTCTTTCTTGTTTTATTTTATTTATTTAATTTCTCTCTCTCTCTCTCCTCTCTCTCTCTCTCTCTCTCTCTCTCTCTCTCTCTCTCTCTCTCTCTCTCTCTCTCTCTCTCTCTCTCTCTCTCTCTCTCTCTCTCTCTCTCTCTCTCTCTCTCTCTCTCTCTCTCTCTCTCTCTCTCTCTCTCTCTCTCTCTCTCTCTCTCTCTCTCTCTCTCTCTCTCTCTCTCTCTCTCTCTCTCTCTCTCTCTCTCTCTCTCTCTCTCTCTCTCTCCCTCCCTCTCCCCCCCCCTCTCTCTCTCTCTCTCTCTCTCTCTCTCCCTCCCTCTCCCCCCTCTCTCTCTCTCTCTCTCTCTCTCTCTCTCTTCTCTCTCTCTCTCTCTCTCTCTCTCTCTCTCTCTCTCTCTCTCTCTCCCTCCCTCTCCCCCCCCTCTCTCTCTCTCTCTCTCTCTCTCTCTCTCTCTGTCTCTCTCTCTCTCTCTCCTCTGTCTCTCTCTCTCTCTCTCTCTCCCTCTCTCTCTCCCTCTCTCTCTCCTCCCTCTCTCTCTCTCTCTCTCTCTCTCTCTCTCTCTCTCTCTCTCTCTCTCTCTCTCTCTCTCTCTCTCTCTCTCTCTCTCTCTCTCTCTCTCTCTCTCTCTCTCTCTCTCTCTCTCTCTCTCTCTCTCTCTCTCTCTCTCTCTCTCTCTCTCTCTCTCTCTCTCTCTCTCTCTTTCTCACTTGATCTCCCTCCCTCCCTAGCTGCATTCCTAACGATGCCTGGTCGTAGGCTATGATTCCGAGACCTCCGGTCGGATGAGCCTCGCCAACCACATCGGCACATCGCCCCTACTCCCCTTTGTCTTGTTGTCCAGCGTCATTTCAGTTGTCCTCTTCCCCTGATTATTAGTAGGGCTGTGTTTTTTAGTAAAAAAAAAAAAAAATCATCCGCACACCGTGTCACCAGGGACCCCGCGTCTGTAGTGGTAGCCGAGGCACGTGTTTCCTTGCAGGACTGTTGAACTAAAGTCAGACATGTACATTTTTGTCTAGAGGTCTAGTCATGTACTTGTCATGATTCTTTTCTATTTTATTCTTTTTACCAGGCGTGGGCCATCCCGGTACCCTGGATTATCAAAATGGGTGCCTTATTATTTTCTTTTTTTCTTTTTCTTTTTCTGTTTATTCTTTTTACCAGGCGTGGGCCATCCCCTGGACTATCAAAATGGGTGCCTTATTATTTTTCTGCGTGCAATAAAGAGTTGTGACGATTCAAAAAAAAAAAAAATCGTACCTGTCCCGTACCTATCCCCTACCGTACCGTGCCATCAAAGACGGCTGGCCACAATGCAAATTCAAATAGGGCTTTCAAATGCAAGATAACAATGTGAAACAACTTGGAAGAATGGGTATGAATGCGAAGTGTAAGGGGCAATGCACGTAGCTACGTAGGGCGATAGTGCGGGTTCGAATCCCAGGATATGCCTGAAAAAAAAATAGGAGAATTGAAAAATTTATAACATCCTATGCTTTTGTGCCGTCAGATCACAATGTGAAACAATTTGGAAGAATTAGTATCAGGGAGTCGTAAAATACCGGTATTTTACGACTCCCTGATTAGTATGTGTGCGAAGTGTATCGGGGGATGCATGCAGGGCGCGCGATAGTGCGGGTTCGAATCCCAGGTTATGTCTTTAAAAAAAAAGGATTTTTGTAAAGAATTTATAACATCCCTATGCTTTTTTTGTCTAGGTCATCAAGGCAAAAAAAGCATAGCGTAGGGCCCTGAGCTTCCAAGCTCTCTCGTTTGCATAAACAAATTACACACAAATGTCGATTCAGCTTGTCTTGATTGCTGATATGTACTTTTCGTACACTTTACTCATAGTTCCGACACTAATCACAGACGATAGATACCCTTGGCAGCATAAGTGTGTATAAATGTATATATTATTGATACATTTCTTCGAAGGCCATGGTATTTGAGCAACACACATTATGCGATCAGGATACACATTCCGCGTATTAAACTAATACAAGTCGGACATGAAAAGTACGATTTAACTGGATGATGTTTGTTGATCGTGCCTGGTATAAAAGGTCGCATGGGACCTTGATAACAGTGTGTTTGTTGTTCGTTAAGCATCATCTGCTCTTTTTGCTGGTCACGGGCTGAATTGTTTAACTGAAGTTTAAAGATGGAAGCCCAACGGAAGCCATCCAGTACTCGACTATGTAAGTATTTCAACACCGAGCGAGGATGCAAGTTCGGAGAAAGATGTCACTTTCGCCATCCAAGAGGTACGTTTAACTTTGTCGGAAAATCAAAGTAACTCATTTCATTCAGGGGGAATTTGTATTTGAATGATGATCCCAAGGGTTTCTTTCTAACTGAGGTCAGAAGCGAATAGCAATTAAAAAATGAGTTAGGATCGCAAACCAGCAGACAAAGAGGAGGCAATGAACCAATTCGACCTGATTGATGATTTAAACTGCATGTGTTACCTCTTGTACTACGATTTCATTTTAGCGAATTATATTGAATAATATATTGAATAATAGTTATAAAGAGAACAAATTCTGCTGTCATCGCCACACTACAACAAAGTCATGAAGGTTTACAATCATCAGTGGAAAGCCGTGACTGAAGAATAACCATGCCAAATCAATAATTTATATACATAATAATGTGTTAGGAGACCAAAACAAAGTGCTAAAAATAGAATGAGGGAAGGTGAGACAATAGAAGTAAAGTGAGAGCTAAGTGCAACAGGGGTGAGGAACTAATTATTGATTTGGCATGGTTATTCTTCAATCACGGCTTTCCACTGATGATTGTGACAAGAAAATCGATTTTGGTAAACTTTCATGACTTTGTTGTAGTGTGGCGATGACAGCAGAATTTGTTCTCTTTATAGCTATTATAAAATTGTTGTCTCCGCGTCGATTATTTAATTATAATGAAGCTTGTTTTTCTGCATTAATAAAATATTATAGCACTAGTTCTCGATCGACTGTTGGGAATTGTTAATTTCAAAACTTCGATTACTTTTTACGTTCTAAATTGTCTCATATCCAGGAGATACTTTTACGCAGAGGGAATCCCGAGCTGTGCATCCACGCTACAAAATTGCGCCGCAGCACCATACAAGCCGCCGCCCTACCACGAGGAATTCTCGACAGCATCATGGAAGAGACAGAAGAGTTCAACATCGACATCAGGAAGCTGAGCGAAAAGTGGAAGTGGTAGAGAACCGGGATGAAGACATGGTGGATCCCAAAAATCTCACGCGGGAACAGTACGCGCTTGCGCAACAGTACCCGTTTCCGTTCGGCTTTCCACCGCCAGTACCAAATTGGTCCGTGCTCAGCCATGAAGAGCCGATGGATGTGTCTCCATAGTATTGTTCAGCCAAGTTGTGCAACCCTCATTCGTGTATTCGTCGAAACATTGTGTTTCAGGGTTAAGGACCCATCGGTACATATTGTCCGTAAACCTTAATTTTGTTCTCAGTCTTGGTCAGTCTTGGCTGATGATAGAATTTAGTTTTCGTAATTCTCAACGACACGGAGTGTCCTGTAAACTTTCATTTTGTACTCAGTCTTGGTTGAATCAAAATAAAATTAGTTTTCGTATTTCTCTACTTTCGGTAACTCGGAGTGGTTCGGGTTTGTGAATTGTAAGCGGGCATCTCATGTATTGTCGATTGCCGCGTTTAAATTTAACCACATCAATCCCACAATTGTGCACAGCACGGACCATTGGCTAGAAGGATGTAAACTGTTCGCTTCCGTTTTAACGATTTGTGATTTATGCTGCATGTACAATGGTAAAAAGGTCGTCAGCGGTGAGCGATCCAGTGCCCAAAAATAGATAATGATAATAGATAGATAGATAGATAGATAGATAAAAGATAATGTAGCTTCGAGGTTGAAAGACCACCAATTCTCTATATGAGAATGCTCCTGATACTGAGGTGCGTAATACTTTGCCGGAAAATCTGAAGAAAATATGTAGTGAAAGGCTGTTGGATGAATCACCATAGTATTGTCCGGCCAAACACTGCCATTACATTTCGTGTTTTAGTCGAAACATTGTGTTTCCGGGTGAAGGACCCTGCGGGACCTAGTCTCCGCAAACTTCAATTTTTTTTCTCACTCTTGGTTGGTTAAAACATTTAGTTTTCGTTAATCTCAACGACACTTAGTGTCCGTAAACTTTTTGTTCTCAGTCTTGGTTGAATAAAAAAATCGTTTTCGTATTTCCGTAGCTTGGTGAGTTCTGTGTACATTAATTCAAGTATTCGAAGGCCATTCTATTTGAGCAGTCCACACGTACACATGCGAGCAGGATACGAATTCAGAGTATTTAACCCTAGGACGGCCACTACTTTCAGTACTCCTAGAACGGCCAAACGGTGTCATTTGACACCTGCATACATTTCCATGTCTAAGACCTATGATATAGGTTATTATAGTTTTTGTTTTCAGTGCTGGCTATCACTATCGGCATTTATGATGTACACAACAATTTAGGATTCACCCAGACACTATTGTTGGCTATACGCAACTAAAATACAATGTACGCGTAACGGCAATTGCGAAGGATGAACTCAATTACTGGCAAAACTTCAATTACATGCATAGGAATTTCTTATAATCACAGAGTTACAATAACAAGCAATGTGTCAACGTCACTGGGCACATGAGAAACTGTTTTTCGGGAATATGTGCTTTGGCATAATCGGATTACTCGACCGTCACGATGAATGACACACAGTAACAAATACAAACATGGACTGACTATGAGCATCATTTTTTCACCAAGCTGGCACATATGCTGCTAGAGATGGTTTAGGCTAGTAATGATTGCATTTTAGACTCTTTCAAAGAGGTTTACCCTTCTCTTCTCCTTGGCTGGCACTTAGCAACCAGATGCCATAACTATCTACAAGCTTATTGACTAGTGCAGGAATGAGCGTTTTCTGGATGTGCATGAACTAGCAAAGGTCTGGGATATTGTAAAGGCGTTGATTCTTGTCACATCTATTCATTTATGTAACCGCCTTGCAAGTGGACATCTTCTGGAATAGTCTTTGTTGAGTAGATCCACCACATTCCATCGAAACGGTCAAGGACATATCTCGTCTTTTACTAGAATTGGACGATGTGGGGCTTCCTACTCTCACCATGTAAAACATATGGCTCAAGGTGGTCTACACTAGGCGGACCATTGATAATTCTTGCTACTTCTACCTTCTATGTCTACCATCTTTGCATCCTACAATGTAATCTTGAAAAATAAAATGCAATCCGCGATTATTGGCAATGAAGTTAGATGGTAGTTTACTTCAATTTCCCAAAGTGGTTCATACTGCAACTCTTTATTCTCCAACAGTTTCTTGACCAGTAATGCACTGATGATGAAGTTATCAGTTATGACTTAGCAATCACCTTCTGCAGCATCCGGGGCCAATAAAGAGAGAGGAGGCATCCCAGCGGCTGCCTACCCGTTTGGCCTGAAGCGGATGAGGAAGAGGTTTGGGTCAAGAGCCTTATTAGCTCGTCAAGTAGTTAGAAAGGATTATCTACACAGCACCATCCTTGCGATAATGCGGTGTACCATCTCCATGTTGCAGAGTTGCGATTCCTCTTCCTCAACACTATCCATTTCGGGGTCTCCACCACTCCTGCAACTGTTTCTGACAAATCCTTGTCTGGACTATCCCGCAATCCTCGTCCGCTCTCTGGAGGCTCGTAAACCTCAACACATTCTGAATCCACAGGTGGTACTCAGGTGTTGTGACCGTACGATTTGCCCTCATATGACAGAACAGATCCACCACTGCCAATGGTCACTACACTTGAACACCCATCAAATGAAGATAAAATGGGCAATTTCGCTTTCAAGGTCATCAGATTCATGCATGGTAAAAGGCTACATCCGTTCTAGTATTTCCTTGGCCGTCAGACCATGATGGCTCCTCTGGGGCAATTTGCATGAAAATGAAAGGGAATGAGCAGTATCAATGACATTAGCTGAAGAGTGTTTGTTTAATCTGTGCACTAATGGTTACCTGCCCCAAATTCGCGATTCTCGCCCGACGGTTGTATGGTGATCATATATTTCGTCCTGTATTCAGCGATTTTCCTGCCCATGCACCTTTCTTTTGTCTGGTTGGCATACGAGCAACTCGATATGGCCGGCACCTACGAAAAGTGTTCATATTGTTTCCATATAGCTGCAATAATGGCTTTTTATAGTGCAGGTGTCAAATGACACTGGTTGGCCGTTCTAGGTATACGTACTCGCCATTATGGTACCTCATCAATTACAAATCAAAGGTTTATGGCAAACGAAAGAGGAAGAATAATTAGGAATAGTCACAAGATTTGAGCTTATTTTGATTAGCCATATTTCGGTAATTCCAAAAGTTTGACTCGCGCGGTGTCAAATGACACCGTTGGGTGTTCTAGGGATAACGAATACAAGAACCACATGTAAAATACAATGTATCTGGATGAAGTTTTTTGAACGTGCCGGGTATAAAAGGTCGCAAGGGACCTTGCTAACAGTGTGTTTGTTGTTCGTTAAGCATCATCTGCTCTTCTTGCCGGTCACGGACTGAACTGTTGCACTGAAGTCATGGAAGCCCAGCGGAAGCCATCCAGCAGTACTCTAATCTGTAAATATTACTACACCGAGCGAGGATGCAGGTTCGGAAAAAGATGTCATTTTCATCATCCGAGAGGTACGTGTAAAGTTGCCTGATAATCCAAATAACTTATTGCGTTCAGGAATAGGCATGGGCGGGTAATGCTAGTTATTTGCTGCAATAATGCTTTAGGCAATGCTCATAATAATGAGGATATAATGCCACTTATAATGCTCACCGTACTTCATACTGCCAGTTTGAAAGTTGGAAAAGTCGATTTAAGAAGGCCGTCTTGGATCAAAGCCAAAGGGCAGAAGAAAATATCTTAAACAGCAGTGAGAATTTTGTCTGAAACAATCCACTGAGAAGGTTGATTTGCAACGTCTAGTCTCTGGACGAAGCCGGACGGGTTCAGATGCACAATTTTCGGAGCTGGACCTAGCCAGCTTCCCGCATGACACCGTTGTCGACCACCAATTATGCTTGTAATGTCAATTTTGCATTCGAAATGGTGTTATAATGCCAGCATTATACCACCTGGAAAAAACGGCGACTATAATGCCAGCTATAATGCTAGCATTACCCGCCCATGCCTATTCAGGGAGGGAATTTGCACTTGTAAAATAATTATCAAAACTGTTTCCTTTTAAGCCAGCACCCAAAGTGTAGTCGATGAACACATTAAGAGAGCATGTCTGAGAATACCAAAGTATGTGTGCAAGTGGATCTCTCCGATTTCGCTCAAAATTTGCAGGTAGGTTGCCTTTGGGGTGTGGATCGACTGTGCAAAGCCCTTGAAAAAGTTTCTGAAGGGAACCTTGAAATTTGCATACCCCTCAAAAATGGCCGAAATATCACATTATTTATGGGTCTAGAAACGAGTCACGCCACAGCGTATACGAACAAGCTATGAACAAAACTACATCAAGCCAACATTGCCTCACCTTAGAAGAGTTCCTGGAGCAGTACCGCTTAGCCACGCCAGCATCCCAGAAGACGAGGTCCATCACCCCCTGACGCCACAAATGATCGTCTTGAAAATAGCCAATTTACAAGCGCTGGCAAAACAGCCAGCTACGTCCTCAATTGGCCAGAACTATACACCGGCAGATAGTAGAACACCTCTTCTAGCGCTGAGGACATGTCCCCCATCTTCCTTTTGGGGTTATCTTGAAATAAACATTTTTGAATTTTTCCACTCGACCATGCTGAAATACGGCCAAAGTCATACCTGCGCAGGAAAGCTCGCCCCGTCGCGACGTCTCCTCAGCAATTTCTACTCCAACACTACTCCCAAGGCCGCAGAACAAAGTGTAGTTTTGACTCTGACAAGGAAAAGCAGCGGTGATCACTTGTCACTCCAAACGACAAGCTTCTCCTTGCGCCACCAATAATTTTTTGTGCGACTGTTGATGCAAAAGTGACTGAAGGCCTGAGCGCAGTTTTTGAATTTTATTGCAAGATGCACGGTGAAATCACGTGCCTTGTGACGCAAGAATGCCAAGTCGCGTGGCCCACGGCTCACGAGATTTCAGAGTCACCTTCGTCAAGTGCGCTTGTTACTCGCCTTGAACGCCCGTTGGTCTGGAAGTCATCCCACTTGTGTTGTTACTGCGCTCAAGAACACGCTGGGAGTGTTGTAGGCCTACGAACCGGGACTTTCCCTGACCATGTAGGTCGAAGATCAGTGAAATGATGATGAAATCACATTCTTTATGACGTAATAAATCTCTCATGCAGTTCACGCGACAAGTGCGTGCAGTCAGTGCTACTCGCGTGCCAGTCAACACAGGGACCGAGCTAGCCGCTTTTGTCGAGCATCGACATGAAAACAAGGGACTTTTACTGTTGGACTATGTTCGGGATTGCAGGAGGTAAGTGTGAAAGACGAATAACTCTCCATGCTGTACGGGGCATATTTCAACGGCTTGCTGCCATTGCAACACTCCTAGGACAGTTTGTTGGGGTACTCAGCAGTTCAAGCAGGAAATGAAGCTCATCTTACCTCTGCCATCATGGTCTGTTCCGAGTAGCGTTCCAGGCACTTTCACGATCGTTGGCCGCGTATCGTGATGCAGGAAGCGTCATCCTACGTCACAGAGCACGCGATCTCACCGTGCATCTTGCGATAAAATTCAAAAACTGCGCTCAGGCCTTCAGTCACTTTTGCATCAACAGTCGCACAAAAAATTATTGGTGGCGCAAGGAGAAGCTTGTCGTTTGGAGTGACAAGTGATCACCGCTGCTTTTCCTTGTCAGAGTCAACACTATACTTTGTTCTGCGGCCTTGGGAGTAGTGTTGTAGTAGAAATTGCTGAGGAGACGTCGCGACAGGGCGAGCTTTCCTGCGCAGGTATGACTTTGGCCGTATTTCAGCATGGTCGAGTGGAAAAATTCAAAAAAGTTTATTTCAATAAAACCCCAAAAGGAAGATGGGAGACATGTCCTCAGCGCTAGAAGAGGTGTTCTACTATCTGCCGGTGTATAGTTCTGGCCAATTGAGGACGTAGCTGGCTGTTTTGCCAGCGCTTGTAAATTGGCTATTTTCAAGACGATCATTTGTGGCGTCAGGGGGTGATGGACCTCGTCTTCTGGGATGCTGGCGTGGCTAAGCGGTACTGCTCCAGGAACTCTTCTAAGGTGAGGCAATGTTGGCTTGATGTAGTTTTGTTCATAGCTTGTTCGTATACGCTGTGGCGTGACTCGTTTCTAGACCCATAAATAATGTGATATTTCGGCCATTTTTGAGGGGTATGCAAATTTCAAGGTTCCCTTCAGAAACTTTTTCAAGGGCTTTGCACAGTCGATCCACACCCCAAAGGCAACCTACCTGCAAATTTTGAGCGAAATCGGAGAGATCCACTTGCACACATACTTTGGTATTCTCAGACATGCTCTCTTAATTGATCTTATAATGACTACTTGACTACTAGTAAAAGTTGCACGTTTTACCGCCTTCGATTATTATTTTCATTTTAACGTTTATATTTAAAAAATTGTTGTTTCCAGATTGATATAATAGCAGTGCGTAGTTCTCGATCGATAGTTCTTTTCAAGATATTGATTACTTTTCACGTTCTAATTTGTCTCATTTCTCAATATCCAGGAGACAGTTATCATTTTAAGGAGAAAAAAAAATGCGCAGGAGAAAAACAAAAGCCACCGAGACGCAAAAGAGAATCAGGAGTGTCACCGACAATACAACGCGAGATTTCAACATCCACAAGAGGATGCTGAACAACAATATCAATTAGAAAACCAGAATGAACATGAGGTGGACCCCGCGAATCTCACGAGCAAACAATACAAGCAAGCGCAGCAGTACCCGTTTCCGTTCGGCTTTCCACCACCAGTGCCGAGTTGGTCCGTGCTCAGCCATGAAGAGCCGATGGATGAGTCCTCATAGTATTGTCCGGCCCAATTGTGCCAGCGAATTCTGTGTTTTAGTCCAAACATTGTGTTCCAGGGTAAAGGACCCATCGGTACAATGTCATATTGTCCGTAAACTTCGTTCTCAGTCTTGGTTGATTATAAAATTTTAGTTTTCGTAATTATCAACGGCACTTAGTGTCCGTAAACTTTCATTTTGTTCTCAGTCTTGGTTGAATAAAATTAAAATCAGTTTTCGTATTTCTCTAGTTTCGGTAGATTTGAGTGGTTCGAGCTTGTGGGGTAATTGTAAGCGGGCATCTTATGTGTTGTCGTCTGCCTGCGTTTAAATTGAACCACATATCCAGCCCACAGTTGTGCACAGCACGGACCATTGGATGGAAGGATGTAAACCAAAACAAACTTTCGTTTTGCCGATTAGTGAATCCTGCTGCATGTACAATGGGAAAAGGGTATCTAGCGGTGAGCGATGCATTGCCCAAAAAATAGATATAATGTAGCCTCGAGGTTGAAAGGCCACCAATTCTCTATATGAGAATGATCCCGAGGTATGTGATACTCTGCCGGAAAATCTAAATTCGGTATTGACATACAAAACAGAGGGGAAAGGCTGCGTTAGCTATAACGTAAAGTTTCACGCATCGGAGCGATCATCAGACGGCAGCATTCACTATCGAATTCTCTACGAGCAGGCCTTGATATTTGATGCTACTGAGCACCCTACCTCGAGCTTCCTAGACCGGCCTTGCTTGTAAATTACTTAATGCATTATGGCCCCCTTCCACTACATATCTCCTCGAAGACCACGCGTAATTTCCACATCAGAAACAGGAAGCCGAACAAAAACAAGAACATGTGGTAGAAGAGAACCGGGATGAACATAAGGTAGACCCAGCGAATCTCACGCGGTTACAGCACGCTCAAGCGCAACAATATCCGTTTCCGCTAGGCTTTCCACTGCCAGTACAGTGGGCCGTGCTCAGCCATGAAGAGCCGATGAATGAGTCTCCCTAGTATAGTCAGGCCAAGTAGTGCCACTCTCTTTCGTGCTTTTAGTCGAAACATTGTGTTTCCGGGTGAAGGACCCGTCGGTACCTAGTGTCCGTAAACCTCAATTTTGTTCTCAGTCTTGGTTGATTGAAAGAAATTTGTTTTCGTATTTCTCTATTTTTGGTAGTGGTTTTAGTTTGTGGTGTAATTATCGGCAGGCTTCTCATGTGTTGACGACTGGCATATCCAGGAGATAGTTATACGGCGTAGGAAGCCCTAGCTTTCCAGCTTCGCTATGAATATACACCGCAGCACCATACAAGCCACCGCAATGCCACCAGGAAGTCTCAGCAGTATCACCACAGAGACAACCGAACATTTCAACATCTAAAACAGGAAGCTGAGCGAAAAGTGCAAGTGGAAGAGAACCGGGATGAACACACGGTGTAATTTCGTGTTGTAGTCGAAACATTGTGTTACCGGGTGAAGGAGCCAACGGCACCTAGTGTCCGTACACCTTAATTTTGTTCTCAGTATTGATTCCAAACAAAAACAAGTATTTCCTATTTTCATTAGTTTCGGTAGCTTTGCGTTGTTTGAGTTAAGTTGTAATTGTAGGCGCGTACTTCACGTGTTGTAGATTAGCTGCGTTAAATGTAGCTACATATTCACATAGCCAACAGTTCTGCACAGCACATACCATTGGATGGGCCGATATCAGCTGTTCGCCTTCTTTTTGCCGGTTTGTGGATTATGCTGCATGTAAAATGCGAAAAGCGGTATTCAGCTGTGTGCGACCTAGTGCCTAAACACAGACACAGGCTTGCGGCTGTCAATGATCGTGGGGAGGTTTTTAGGAGGTTGGAAAAAGATGTGCATCTTTGATTAATATGAATGCTAACTGCAAACTATAAGCCAAGCTGAATCGACAATGTTGTATACTGTATATCATTATACAATTTAAAACGATAGAGACCATATAAAATAGAACGATGAAAATATCAAGAAATAATGTAGAGAAAAATTGGATTCTGACAGGTTTTCGAACAACACCCATCAGTAATCGTCGTTGTAGTAAAGGACACCAAAACTAAATTGAACTATTATAGAAATCCTAAGTTAGACTAATAGCACCACGAACAACGGCAGTGATATTTACAAGTGTGAATTTTAGAAAGTGAGAGCAATCATGAAATTGGGTGTATGAGGAGCACACGAAAAGGTTTGAAAAAGATGTGTATTTTGGTTGAAATCTATGATATAATCGCAATGACAAATTGCAATGAAAGTTACCATGTACTATGTTAAGCAACCATATATCATGGATATCTTGAGTAAAAACAGATGAAACCGAAGTGTTGTATGAGCAACTGCGGACCCCTTTAATTATATATAGCCAGATAGTGTGACCAATATGAACAAAAATGACCTGAGGCGTGATAGTACACCTATTTCAATTTTTTGGTGCCAATAGTTACGAATGTGAAATATTTAGACTCGGGTGGTGACCCAGTAATTGATTGATAAGAATTAATAAGAACCAAAAAACAAGTTATGCAACAATGTCCAATAACATCACCATTTACTTTACAATCAGATCCTGCGATAACATTGCACGACACTGACCAACGGTACTGACGTTATACACCTAACTGGCAATCAGCTGTAGCACATCTCAAATGAGCAATCCAACAGCCTTCCAAATTGGCACTTACCTTACCCACTTGTGAATTAGCACCAGTATCCACGAGCGCTTGCCAGCAGTTCTCAAGCAGACTTTCAGGCTGTGGAATGTCTCAGTACTCCCTGTCAGCTTTGTGCTAGATTGTGCACGTCTGACTGTTAAAAACTGGTTTAGTTGGTGAACTCGATCGCATAACTTGTGCCCACAGTATCAACATCACAACATACATCTAGCTCATTATCCACATACCTTTGCGTCTTTGTTGCTCGTGACATTCTATCAAACCTTCTCTTTCTTCACGGAGTTTTGGCCGCTTCTTTTACTTCTCTTTCCTGTTCTGTTCTAATCCTCGCCTAATTTATCGCCTTGGATTAGCTTTCACCAAATCAGTTCACATTGTGCGGTGTTTTGCCCTCAGTCTTGAGATGTTGTAATAGATAAAACACACGCACGCACATGCGCCCTAACAAGGATCTCCAGACGCGATAGTTAGATATATTTTATGCTCTGCAGATACGCCTGACACAAGGAATTTTCGGAACAGAAGCTATCCACTACGCAGAAGACCAGCTAGACAGGCAAATCCGCGGCAGAACAAAAACAAACAACTAACCACATACACACTCACACAGTATGGCGTCAACACTCAAAACCATTGAGAATAATAAGAAAAGAACAAATAAGACGACCACTAGTCCTCGCATTCGTCAACTCTTCTTCAGTCAGTTGTGATTGTCCCTTGCCACCTTCACCGTACCACTTGCAGAACGCAAGCAATTCGACAGAGTGGTTAAACGCCTTCTTCCACTCAGTACCGATCCGATCGTACACACATTCAGCATTAGTCATCGCTAACTCCCAAACGATGGCTGTGCGGCCGAATTGTTATTAGCACTGCACAGAATGCAATGAACGATACCAGGTGATACCAACGAAAGTGAGCGCCCTTGAACCAAGAGTTTATCTGCTCTTTCAAACCCAGAGAACAAAAACTAATTTTTTCGATCAAAACTGAACAAAATTAATGTTTTCGAGCACGACGTGCCGGAGGGTCCTTCACCCAGAAAAGTTGACAAAACACAATAAAGAGATGGCACTATAAGGGCAATACTGAGACATCCGGTCATGGTGACTCATCCATAGGCTCTTCGTAGCTGATCACGTGCCACTACCGGTGGGGGGGGGGGAAGCCGAACCTAAATGGATACTGCTGTTGCTGTATGTATAGGTCTTGCAGATGCTTGAGATCTGTGTGTTCAGGCTCCTGCTGTCTTGTTTCTGCTGCATTCTTTTGTTGTGTGAACTGCTGCTTTGGATTATGCGTTGTGTGGTTCTGCTGCATTGCTTTCTCACAGCGAGGCTGTACAGCCTGGGCTCGCTTGGTCTCAGGCTGATAATCGTGTACTGAAGATAATGGAGGAGTATTGAAATGACGATTGTAAAACGACCTCATCAGTAGTCGCAATGTAACAGGGGAGATAAGATTCAAATGTATAGAATCAAAATATTTACAAACCAACTAAAACAAGTTGTTAACATACACATATCGGCATTAGGATTTTTTAAGCCTCTTATATGGGTAATCACGGAATATGATCTCAATGGCCTGATGTAACAACAAAAGAAAATCCAAAACTAAAACAGCATGTAGGACCACACATCAAATGCTTGAACATTGCAGAATGAACGGCATCAACGACGACATCAGCATGACTACAACGCTCGCACTTACCCTCGCTCTCACTTTCTGTCCCCGTATCCCTAGCGTGCCACCTTATCTTTCGACTGGCGTGATACCGCCTTCGTATTCGTATTTCATCCGTCATGATCGATTAGCTTTGCTATCTACCTGTATTGTGGAAGAAACTGTCTGAATTCGGGACTGTCGATTTAACTGTCTCTGGGAACTCCGTGCGAGGGACTGCTGGCAATTAATTAATTAATTACGTTAGTAAAGAAGTTAGGTAGGTCGTCAAAACCTCGTTAGTTACATGTATGTCCAGTGGTTGTCTCTTGTTGTCGCACTACATGTCGCGCTTATTGAGTTTTCTCGCATTTGCACCTTTGTGTCATTATTGCAATTTTCGCTGTTTACTTTAGCTATCTTCTTTCTTTCTTTTTTTTGTGCTGTTTTACCACCTTCTTACTGTATTTAATCCACTGTTACTGTTCCTTTTCCCTTGCCTGTATTTCACCTGATGAGAAGGCTTGAAAGTATACTTGTGAAGACAAAAACTTTCAAGATGTTTGTAATGAGCCTGAAGTGTGTCCTTTTTATGAGTGTTAGTAAAGAAATCACGTAGCAGCCCTTGGGAACTCCGAACGGGGCAGTGTACGACCAGATCGACATGGGGAAAGAGTCGTAAATGTGTACCCCAATCCCCTTACGGACCAGCTAAGTTATCAGACCCCTAACTACCTACTCTCCGTAGAAACATTTCCGTAAGTGGAGTGCAAACTCGCGAAAACACGGGTTTTTCCTACCCACTAACGTAAATTTGCTCAACTTTACGTAGTGCGGAATCCCTCTAATGCCACCGTTCAATACCCACACAAACATAAAGCTACCGAACCGAGAAGAGAACAAAAACTTATTTTTTTAGTCAATACTTAACAATACTTAACGATATGTAGGTTTTCGGCAACTTGGGGCCGAGGGGTCCTTAACCCAAATATAATTATTGACAAAAACAAGAGAAGAGATGGCACTATAATGACAAAACTTGAGACATCCGGTTATGGTGACTCATCCATAGGCTCTTCGTAGCTGATCACGTGCCACGCCGGTACTGGTGGCGGGAAGCCAAACCGCTGTTGGTGTATGTATAGGTCTTGCAGATGCGTCAAATCTGTGGGCTCTGGCTTGTGCTGTTGTGTTCTCGCTGCATGGTCTTTTTGTGTGTAATGCTGCTGTGGATTATGCATAGCGTGGTTGTGCTGCATTGCATTCTCACAGCGAGGCTGTACAGCTCGGGCTCGCTTGGCCTCAGGCTGATTATCGTCTCCTGGAGATAATAGGCGGGGAGACAAAAACATTAGTATTGAAATAACGATTGTAAAACGACCTCATCAGAACTTCACAGGGGAGATACGATTCAAATGTATAGAATCAGAATATTTACAAAAACACTAAAACAAGAAAACACATCACGGCATACAGGATTTTTTAAGTCCTCCTATACGGGTAATCAAAGAACAGGATTTTACTTGCCTGATGCAACAACTAAATCAAAAGCCAAACAAAACAGGCATGTCGGATTACACATGAAATGCTTGAACATTGCAAACTGACATCAATAGGAAACACATCAGCATGAGTACAATGCTAGCACTTACCCTCGCTCTCACTGTCTGTCCCCGTATCTCTAGCGTGCCACCTTATCTTTCGACTCGCGCGAATTCCACGATACAGCCTTCGTATTCGCATTTCATCCGTCGTGATCAATTCGCTCTTCAAGGTACTGTTTGAATTCGCAACGGTCGATTTATCTTCTGTCTCTGGGAACTCCGTGCGAGGGGCTGGTGGCAAAGCCACCCTTTCTACTGACTCTGCTTTACATGGCCTGCCCCGGCTTTGTCTGAAATCTGCAATTGCGTTAAAATGATAATAAAATTGAAAGTAGCAACCGTAAATGTGGTTAGAATCAGCCTTCACAATATCTATATTTTTATGCCTCTCGATATGTGTATCTTATCTTGGTGCAAACATCATAATAAAAGATCTAGGTCCAAACAATCCATGCAGTTTGACACATTCAATCAGGAAGACACATACACTAATGAAAGTTTCAGTTGAATTCTCCTTTGCGTGGATTTTGCGAACTTGAATTTGTTTTAAAAATATATTCGATTCCGAACTCGGTTATCAGCAAACGAGATTGATGAATATTTGACGTAAGCACATCCCCCTCCCCCACAAGGTTAATTAAATTGTGAGGGAAAGTGATACGTACCTCTCGGATGATAAAACCGACATCTCTTCCCGAACTTGCAACCTCGCCGGGTGTTAAAATGACGGCAAATTGGGACTTGCGATGGCTGCCGTTGTCCTTCCATCTTGAAAAAAAACAGTTCCACCACGTAACCAACTCGAAGAGCAGAGGGTCCTTACACAACGATTTTTCTAGGATCTTTCAAGACCTTTTATACACCGCACGATCTACAAACTAAGTTCGTTGAGTTACACTGTGCATACCCTGTCCGACTTGTATTTCTCTACAACGTCGAATGCGTACCCAGACTCGAACACAGGTTTTGTTCAACTAACGTATCCAAACGGAAATAGTTCCATGCATGTATACATACGTAAGCTGACTGAGTGGCTGGAAGGCAAGAGTACTAAAACCAGAATCTTACAGGCATGGCAAGGTTCCACTATTTCAATTGTTCTCTATTCCTTTTAATACTCTCTTGCTACCATTCTTTGTTCCCTCCCATCGGACTTTATATCTATGCTACTATGTATATCTCCCTTATCTATGCAGTTCTGGCGGTGTTGTTGTTGTTAATGACTTATTTATTGTGTTGTTGTTGTTGTTGTTGTTGTTGTTGTTGTTGTTGTTGTTGTTGTTGTTGTTTTTGTTGAATTCTTTACTCTCGCGATTGCACCATCGCCAATAAGAGAGAGAGTTTTTGTTGTTGTTGGTGTTTCAAATCCGTTATTCTCACGACGGCATTGGGCCAATAACAGAAAAAGACCTACAAGAACGTAAAAAGAAATCAAAGTTTAGCTGATTGCTGAATTAGAAGCGGTAAGAAAGGTTTGCTCCCCACACCGGAGCTCGCGCTATTCCGCCGACTTTACTTGACACTTGACTGACTCACGACTGCCATCCAGAGCACACGAAAAGTCCATCGAACCTTCGCTTCGGCAAACCTGCAAGAAAGCACCACTCCCTGCTCAATACACAGTGTTTCGGGGAATTCACCCCTCATCAGTTGAGCTTGAGTAGGCTGAGGAAGATTGTGCCTGAAGAGCACCACTTATATAGTGCTCTCCAGGCACAAACATCACCAGGGATACAAACTTACAGAGACACTCCGCTTCCAGCGCGACAAACACCTCGTGAACACCAGATAGTAGCGTGAGTCCGTGTCGCTCCTGGACGGTGAGACAGACGTCGAGGACCCTCGGTCATTCGCAACGCTGTCACCTCCAAACCAACTAGTCGCAAGCCCGCGCTGGGCACAACCGTAAGAAGTAGTGGTTGCGACTTCGGCGATGATTTGTAAGAAAGGTTTGCTCCCCACACCGGAGCTCGCGCTATTCCGCCGACTTCACTTGACACTTGACTGACTCACGACTGCCATCCAGAGCACACGAGAAGTCCATCGAACCTTCGACGCTGCAAACCTGCAAGAAAGCACCACTCCCTGCTCAATACACAGTGTTTCGGGGAATTCACCCCTCATCAGTTGAGCTTGAGTAGGCTGAGGAAGATTGTGCCTGAAGAGCACCACTTATATAGTGCTCTCCAGGCACAAACATCACCAGGGACACAAACTTACAGAGACACTCCGCTTCCAGCGCGACAAACACCTCGTGAACACCAGATAGTAGCGTGAGTCCGTGTCGCTCCTGGACGGTGAGACAGACGTCGAGGCCCCTCGGTCATTCGCAACTCTGTCACCTCCAAACCAACTAGTCGCAAGCCCGCGCTGGGCACAACAGTACGAAGTAGTGGTTGGGACTTCGGCGATGGTTTGTTGAAAGGTTTGCTCCCCACACCGGAACTCGCGCTATTCCGCCGACGTTACTTGACACTTGACTGACTCATGACTGCCATACAGAGCACACGAGAAGTCCATCGAACCTTCGACGCTGCAAACCTGCAGGAAAGCACCACTCCCTGCTCAATACACAGTGTTTCGGGGAATTCACCCCTCATCAGTTGAGCTTGAGTAGGCTGAGGAAGATTGTGCCTGAAGAGCACCACTTATAAAGTGCTCTCCAGGCACAAACATCACCAGGGATACAAACTTACAGAGACACTCCGCTTCCAGCGCGACAAACACCTCGTGAACACCAGATAGTAGCGTGAGTCAGTGTCGCTCCTGGACGGTGAGACAGACGTCGAGGACCCTCGGTCCATTCTTTGTTCCCTCCCTCTATGTTTCTATGTCTATCTCCCTTAACTATGCAGTTCTGGCGGTGTGGTTGTTGTTGTTAATGAATTATATATTCTGTTATTATTATTGTTTGAAACTCGGATGTTGAGCCATAAATAAATAAATGTAGAAGAGATGGACACGAGTTAAGACCCACCCAAGTTGGGTGGCTGCTTTGCTGATTCGAATTGTATTTAGACCGCTTTGTCAAATATCGTACTGGTCTCGTCATGGTCCAGTAACAATCGACATTCTTTGTTCCTTTGGGACTGTAGCTTTTGCTCGTTTTCGTTTCGCTTGCCTTCCCCTCCTTGGTCTTTACATGACCTTGAACATTCAGTTGGAAGGCTGTCGGATAGCGCTACGGAGATGTGTTGAAGCTAGGTGTCAGGACGTTGAATGTCTCAGTTTTGTGCCTAGTTATTGCACTTTCTGACTGTATATAGTATCATGTTACAGTGATGGAGAGTTACTCTTAACTCGTATCCATATGTCCTTTTCTCTTACAATTATTATTGTTGTTGGTTCATATTCATATTCATTTCCAATAAGAGAGAGAGTTGTTGCTGTCGTTGTTTGAAATATGTTATTTTCCCGAAGACCTTTGGCCAATAAGAGGAAATCGAGAACTTAAATCAAAGAGAAATCAAAGTAAAGCTGATTGCTGAATTAGAAGCGGTAGGAATGAATATTACATCGACTGGTCATACTGGGGCTGAACGTGCTGAACAACATTTGTGCTGAACAACATTATCACGCACATACCGAAGAGATGTTTACTTTTGAAGTCTCGTATGGGGTGGGTTTGCTAAAGCGAAGTGGCATTTCAAAAGAAGCATAGAAGGGAGAGTCTCTTAGCGTTCTTATGCGTGTTGTGTGCGGCTCACAATTTTGGGAGGAACCTTAATGTGCGAATGTATTGTATTTGGGGTAGGTGAATTCCGAGAAGGTGCTGTGGTGCATATCTATCTGTGTACAAAAATAGGATGTAAAAAGGATGCCGGCTACTGAGTGAAGGCCATTTGAAATTGTGCATCAGCATGAGTTGGTTCTGTATCCAAAGAGGGGGAGATGCATCTTTTTTGTTTTTACAACACCTCTTGCAGGCTAGGTCTGAATGTTTAATACTTGTGAATCATACACCCTCACCCAAAGAGACAACAGACAAAGGGATAACAGAGATAAAAGTGGACAATACAGAAGGAAACGAAAGACCAAATATAGAACTAGACAGGACTGCAGTTGAATAGGGGTTTTCGAAGCAGTGGTGACGACGCTATGCTACAGGATTCAGCACACAACCAATTGTGTTTGCCTGAATACATTATCCATCAGAGAAATATAAATTAAAATAGAAAAACCAAACCTATGGCGAGGCGAGCAGAGGTGATCTATTATAAGGAAGCGAATGAAGGTGCCAATAAGCACGAGGTTATGTAAAGCAGAAAATACTAGATAATTGGGAAAAAGGTAGGTGAATATGGTCCGGGATGGACAATGAGTTTAATTTGTTTATTTTAATTTTTTATTTCAGATTTCGGGTGTCATTGAGTGCCGTGAAAATCGGCTGCCAACAGTAAGCAAGCTCAGAGTCTTGTATAAGTGCTCAAACAAGAGGCCGGCGTCCAGGCATAGGTGCGGAAGACAGAGAGCCCAGCTACCAGAATAACGTGCAGACCAGTGAAGATACAGATACATCCATAAGAGGAAGGCGAGAACACAAGGCAGGGGAAGGAGACAAACAGTACGATGGCGATGAGAAACAGGTCGACAAGTTAGGAAAGCGAGTTCGTGCGTGTATGTTTCATCCGTAAAGGAAAGCGCTCCATCCTAGTTGTGCATTCCCAACTGATAAGGAACTACGAATGTTTGCATTTTCTTATTTTGCCACCTTTGACCCCAACTTATTTATTTCGTACAACCCGCTGCAAATCCCATCCGCTGCAAGTCAGAACATTACAATTCGTTGCAATACATCATAGCTGATATGACACGACTGATAGTGAATATCCATGAGTTTGTTTCATGATAATGCCCAATTCATTTTACCCGTTGAGCGCAGGAGCACTGATATTTGGACGCATTGGCCGCAAGATTTGCTGGAGGTCCGGATTGGTCACAGAAGGAAGTAAATTCCGAAAGTGTTCAAACGGATCAATGTTATGAGTCAAATCTGACCCAGCTGGGCCGAGGCAGATATGGGAAGGTCGTGTTGGCTAAGCGCACAAGAGACCATAGCGCTATTGCGATACAAATTCCTAGCAGCCATCATTCCAAACATAACTGTGTGTGTGATATCATGGAAAGGCTGAAGAAAGCAGGTTGGACACAACATATTGACACATTTAGGGTACCCTGTATAAAGGCCTGTGGGGATTGCCCTATCAAAAATTATCAGCTACGAAGAGCCTATGGATGAGTCACCATAACGACATGTCATAGTACTGTCAGGCTATGCAGTGCCACCGTTTCTCGTGTTGTTTTCAAAGGTCCCCTCGGCACCTTGTGCTTGAAAACCTTCATTTTGTTCTAAGTAATGACTGAAAGAAAATAAGTTTTTGTTCTTCTCTAGGTTCGTTAACTTTATGTTTGTGTGGTTATTCTACGATGGCATAACATTACATTATATTCACGTTCCGGATTTTCCGATTCCGCATGAGTGTCACCACTCTCTTCGGGTGAAGGCGCAGATTCAGCTCCTGAGCGGTTGAAGATAAATACATCAGACCCACAACAAAGTGGTCAAATTCAGAAAACTATCGAGCCGAGGGAATGCACAGCAGAAGAATGCAAGGTACTATCCGGACCAGTTCATAAAAGTATCCAAAACGACCTCATCCATCATCCACAGCACCACACTAAAAAATAGGATGCACTGGCAACAAAAGCAGCAACAGCAGACGTCAGAACCCACAGATCTAAAAAATCTACAGGACCTACATATTCAGCAACAAAATGCTTTGCTTCACGGAAACGTATTTCATTGCGAAGAGCTCCGCTTCGGTCCTCTGAGCTGTGCTGATGAGCCCTAACAGAGCGAACCAGTTGCTTTCCACAGACTTGAGTATAATGCTCCCTAGCGTCAGCAATGTCGTTAGGTTAAGCACTCTTACCTTAGCGCGAACCCTTGCCGCTCGCCTTGTGCAACGCGCACTGCTCTTGGAGCATTTCGAGCACTCTTGGCGAGGTTTCAGCCATTTATAAAAATGCTTTACTTCACAGAAACTTCATTACGAAGAGCTGCGCTTCGGTCCGCTGAGCTGTGCTGAAGAGCTCTAACAAAGCGAAACATTTGCTGTCCACAGACTTGAGTATTAAGCAACAGCAGGATCCGTGTAGTTTCGGCTTTCCGTCACCAGTACTGCGTGACACTTGATCAGCAATGAAAAACTGATGGATGTGTCAGTGTAACGTGGATGTAAACATGTTCGTGTTGTTGGCCAATTTTCCGCTCCTTGTCGTGTTCGTGTCGAAGTTTTTCTTGTGTGCATGACCCCTCGGCGTCTATTGCTCGTAAACGTCAATTTTGTTCTAAGTCTTGGTTGAAAAACAGTTTCTATCTTTCCAGGTTTAGTAGCTTTGTGTGGTTTGGGTTGGTATGGTTATGCTACGTTGGATCACCTGGGTAGTTCAGCACGGCTTCGTTTAAACTTGACAACATATACAGCCAACGGATCTTCACAGAAAAGTGTCTTGGAAGATGTCAACTGATCGCCTTCGTAAAAGGTATTCACCCGGCCAACGTGTGATTAATTGCCCAGAAATAGACAAAGCTTCTTGGCTGGGGACCACAACTCTAGCCAACAAGAGACCGTATTGGGGAGAACATGAGCATCAGAAGAGAAGGCTTGAAAAAGATGTGTATTTTGATGGAGATCTATGTTATAATCACAATGTCAAATGGGAAAGAAAGTTACCATGTAATATGTTTAGCGACCATTATATGATGGATATCTTGAGTAAAAATTGATGACACCGAAGTGCTGTATGAGCAAATGCGCATCTCTTTCATTATATAATTATACGGTCAGATCGCGCGACCAATATGAACAAAAGTGAGCTGCGGTATGACAGTGCACCTATTTTCAGTTGTTGTGCCAATGGCTACGATTGTGAAAATTGACTTAATTAGACGCAGGTGGTGACCCAATAATATATTGATAAGAAGGAAATGAATGAAAACCGAAAAGAAACTAGTTGTGCAACAATGTCCACGATGATAAAGGCCTCTTTCACGGGCAAACAGAATACAATTGACAGTGGCATGGCGAATGATTAGAACAAAACACCAAAAATGAAAACAATAGTATGTGTGAAAAAACGCAAAAAAAACGAGAAAAAACACAAAAACAAAAAAACACCAAAAAAAAATACAAGGGCACTGTCCTGCCACCATCGGCTCCAAAACCTCACAGCCGGCCCTCCGAGATTGCCAACTCTCGCAATGCATTCACAGGACGGTGATATGACGATCGGACACTGCGGATGCACATGATCGCCGACCGCAACAATGCAAACGCCAGTCGACACCGGACATATGTCATTGCCTTGGCATACAACTTCGTGTCCCCACTCGAAATGAGGCCACACAGGCGCTTGACAAATCTGGAGCTCTCTGGCGCACAACAACCCGCCGTGGTGAAAACTAGTGGGGTAAATGTCCCACGGTCCACATTGATGATGCGCTCAGCATACTGCAGCTTTTTCTTCCTCTCATGCTCCGCCAACAGTTTGTCGAGAGGTTTGGTGGCATAGGACGGAGCATCGGGATGAGAAACCCGGACATTCAGGAAAGCATTATGTGCCCTGGTCCACAGCCGTCGAGCCCGGAAATCAGCGCGAGCATCGTCGGCGGTGATTGTTGAGGCTGCCAGAAACAGGTCTCCTGAAACCGGAGCAAGCTGAGGCTCGACAGCGACATCCGAGCAAACCTCAGGCAGTAAGTCGGCATGAATATCTAGAACTTCATTGTGCCGAATTGTGGGGAAACCACCATTAGGGCAACACATGGCATGGGCCGGACTAAACGGTTGGCCACAAGAGCAGGTAGTAGGCACATCAACCAATGCCCAGCCATACCGCAACGCCACCGCATCCCTGAAATCTCCCTTCGACAGATGATATCCATGTTCTCTGATAGGCAGTGTGTTGAGCCAGCTAGAGACACCTCGGGAGGACAAATGCTCCAAACGACGCGCCATATCCGCCGACGCCGAGTGCCGCAGCTGGCGCAACTCAGCCTCACTTGTTGTGCCGCGTTGTCTGGAAAAATACTTCTTGGCTGTCATAGCATCTTGCCGAACACGTTCCGTTGCTTGCTTGGTCCATGATGTGTTGTTCTGTTGCAGAATTTCACTAACCTTGGCTGCTGTCATTGCTCTGGAAGCGTCGCGCTCTGTCCCACTCATGCTGTGAAAGTGTGGAATGGCCTTTCCCCGAAACGAGTCAGCAGCATCACCAAATCCTCCGTGGTGAATGCGTCTCGACCAGTTGCAGCCGGCAAGAACTCAGTTTCGATTACCTTGTCCAACGCTGATACTGCGTCCTCCGGAATGGGAACCGTACGAAAGAGGTAGACCCAACGACCCCGCAGGCCATGAGTCAAAGCTGCATAAGCCGCGTGTGGCTCTGTGCTGGCAAACTTTGCTAATGTGCGTAGCTCCTTGCACCAATCATCAACCCTCTCCCTCACTTGACTGGCAACATCATTAGGCTCCCCGATGTATGAGCCAAGATACTGCGCTGCCGGTGACAATGCGGACACCGGTGCCTTCAAACTGATGTGAAGCCTCCTCCAATCCGGCCTTCACGAGAAGTAGGGTTTTGTCCGGATTGGTGAAATATCCATACAAGCGACCGTGTTCCTGGATTGTTGTCCACAAGTCTCGAATCGCTCTCATCCTGCCAGCACCACTGGAGTCATCCGCATACCAAATCTGCTTAACTGCGTGGTGTTGCTGCTGAAAATGCCGAATGATGGGGAGTGTGGCAAATGCATAAAAATGTCCACGAACATCTGAACATCACCATTAAACTTTTATCCTTTACTTTACAATCAGCTCATGCGATAAACTTGCAAGACACTGACCAACGGTTCTGACGTTTTACACCTAACTGGCAATCAGCTGTAGCACATCTTAAAATTGGCACTTAACGAGAGAGCTTGGAAGCTCAGGGGCCCTACGCTATGCTTTTTTGCCTAGCTCATCGTACATGTTATAAGAACTCATGGAAATGTTTTTTTTCCGTTGATTGGCCACATCATTGTATTGCAAAAACGTTTCAATCAGTTTGAATATTATGAGTTAGGCAAAAGTATTTGCAGAATTTATTGCAGATTGTCATTTCTTTAATATCATCTACTTTTGGTTTACTCCTTCTTCTCTTTTTATCTCCTTATACTGTAAATCAACAAATTTTGGCCGATGAGAAACTTTGGCCGATGAGAAACGAAACTTTTCGCCGTCATTAAACTTTGGCCGATTGGAGTTTTCAAAAAGAAATCGATCGGTACTTTTGCTCTCACATGCATCCATTGCTCAATCATGCATCATTTGCCTCTGTGACAAACTTTGGCCTGCGATTTACTTTGGCCGGTTGGTACCAAGCGGCGAAATCAGCGAAATAAAATCGCCAGCGAAAATTAGTTGATTTTAAGACAGTAATCCGATTTTCTGGCCTTTTTGTAGTAATACATGTACATTGACCTGTTGAGCCAATGACGACGCCGAATGCATGGTTGCCTGTGGAGCACATGACATAACTTTACAGTCTCCTAAAATACGTATCCTGTCCGACGGCAAAAGCGGCTGCAGATTTAGTTTTTCTGCGCGTCGACCGGATGTCTGTCCTGACGTTTCCTGGGACCGGCGCTGACTCTGCCGATCACGGGCATTCTGGACTCAACGGGTTGTCTGTCCTGACGATTCCGGGGACCGGCTTAGACTCTGCCGATCACGGGCGTTCTGGACTCGACAGGATGTCTGTCCTGACGTTGCCTGGGACCGGCGCGGACTCTGCCGATCACGGGCGTTCTGGAGTCGACGGGATCTCTCTTCCGACGTTTCCTGTGACCGGCGCTGAATCGCTCGTTCACGCTTATTTTGGAGACGACGGGATCTCTCTTCAAAAGTATGTTTATGCTGACGCATCCTATCACCTATTCGGCGTCTATTCTAATTTAATTTCCTCCTCGTCTCCCTATTTCTTTCCAAATCTCCCTCTACATCAGGAAGTCGTACACATAATACGACGAATATTGGTACGGTACGGGACAGATACAGGAGCCGGTACATATTGTGGACTAGTATAGTCGAGTTTGGGTGGATGGTTGCAAACTTTTGACGTCTGGTTTTGCGCGTGCTCACGGCCGGCTTGTTCTCGGCAAACAACGCCGGATGCAGAGTTCCCAGTGTTGCCGGTGTAACGGCAGCGGTACCTGCGCCCAGTGTAGTTGCAGAAAGGACGGCCGCAGCTGTAGAGGATGCCTTCCCTCACGGAAAAACCGATGCAAGAACAGTCCGCCATCATCCCAACCAACACAGGACCAGGCCAGACGGACCGAGCTGTCACAGGACAGTACGGGAATCCGTTGTACAACAACTGCCAGCGCGGTCAACGTGTGTGTAGAGCTGAATGCGGGCGATGTAGACGCCAGTGTTGATGCACTGTTGGAGGCGTGCAGGGGGGCAAGCAGCCATGATACGCCATCAGTTACATGTACTGAGTCAGCTGTTATTACTACGGCCGACCCTGCGCGCACAGTAGCAAAGGATGCCTCCAAGGCCGGACTGCCAACTAGCTCCCAGGAACATGCTTGGGACCTATTGGAGCAGCACCACGATGCACAGAGCACCGCGGCCGAGGAAGAAGCCGATGCTGCTAGACTGCCTGTCACCAGCGGAAATGACTCGCTCCACAACGACACAGAACTCCTGGCAAGTCTCGCAGGGTCGCAAAGTGCAGACATGTCTTCCACCCCGGGTAGTTCCCCCGTTCGGGGCCAGGCTCCTCCGCCTCTGCATGATGATCTGCCCGCTTACATCGAGGCGAGGCAGACTGGCTTCGCGCTGGGCACCATGAGCGAGGCTGAGTCAGAAGCTGCGATCAATGCCGCTTACGACGAGGCTGTACACTTCCGTCCAAATGCGTTCAATCCTCCCAGAGGCTCCGTTGGGAAGGCCTTCATCCTGCAACTGAGTCGCTACCTCGCCTGCTTCGGAAACGCGGCGACTTTTGAAGGCATAGCCCTGAAAGTAGCGATGGTCTTCCAACAGCTAATGCTACAGAATCCCCATGCCCAAGATTCCCGCTCGCTGTCTGCTGTGCTGAGACGACGACTCGACACGTGGAATCAAGGGGACATCCAGAATCTCCGCCACGAGAGTCGCACTATCCAGGGTCAGCTAACGGACCGCAACAAGAGTTCGTCCCATGCCAATCAAGATGGAAACTTGGCACGGCATTTTGCGTCCCAAGTAACAAGCGGGAGGATGACATCTGCACTGCGGGACCTCGAGGGCCCACCGACAAAGGGCCACCTGAACCTGGACGACAAGATCGATGATACAACCGTCCGGGAAGCTTTGAAGGCCAAACATCCAGAGAGCGCCCCCTCTCCCCAGGGGCACTTCTGCAAGGCGAAATTCCGGCACCACCTCACCCAGTGCGATTTGACGCTCTCACGCGCGAAGCCTTGAGGAAGGCGGTATTGAACACCCATGGTGCCGCTGGACCATCCGGCGTTGACGCTGAGAACTGGCGCTGGATGTGCACGAGCTTTGCTGATACATCCGATTCTCTGTGCGACTCACTAGCTCTGTGTGCACGTCGCCTAGCAACGACATTCGTTGATCCGAATGCCCTAGAGGCCTACCTAGCCTCGAGGCTAATCCCTCTCGACAAACACCCGGGCGTGAGGCCGATCGGCATAGGCGAGGTGCTTCGTCGTGTAGTGGGGAAGGCGATTCTTCACGTCATCAGCGCAGACATCCAGGAAGCTGCTGGTGGTTTGCAGCTGTGTGCCGGGCAGGATTTCGGTATTGAGGCCGCAATTCACGCTATGCATGATGTATACGACCAGGAGGACACCCAGGGCATCATCATGGCTGATGCAACTAATGCGTTCAACAACATCAATCGCGCCGCCTGCCTACGGAATGTGCAGCACCTATGCCCCTCGTTTGCCACGGTTGTAATCAACACCTACCGTCAGCCCAGCAATCTCTACGTGGATGGTGAATGTATTCATTCCAATGAGGGCACAACACAGGGCGACCCCATTGCGATGCCGTTATATGCGATCGGCGTAGTCCCTCTCATCCGGGAGATCGTAACACCCGGCGCCTGCCAGCTATGGTATGCGGACGATTCGTCCACAGGTGGCCGACTCGTTCCTCTCCGAACCTGGTGGGACAAACTGCACGACAGAGGGCCTGATTTCGGATACTTCCTCAACCCAGCAAAGTCCGTGCTCGTGGTGAAGCCTGACGACTACGATGAAGCTGTCCAGCTGTTCGACGGCACAGGCATCCACATCACCGCCACAGGCAACCGCTACCTGGGTTCAGCCATAGGCACACCTGCGTTTGTCGAAGACTACGTACACGAGAAAGCCCGGGACTGGTGTGGGCAGGTAGAATCACTGACATCAACCGCCCTGCCTCAGCCACAAGCAGCCTATTCTGCTTTCACCCGAGGCCTCTCCAGCCGCTGGTCTTTCCTCTGCCGGGTACTCGAAAGTGCGTCTGCTGGCCTTGCTTCACTGGAGCGGGTCATTGCCACGAAGCTCCTCCCAGCTCTCACAGGCCAGGAAATCAGCTCTGAGCTCCGCACCCTTTTCTCCTTCCCCTGCCGGAACGGTGGTCTAGGAATATTGGATCCCACCTCTCTGTCGGCCCAGTACCAATCCTCACGTGCCATCACTGCTCCTATGGTTGCCAACATCCTCACCCAGAGTTTCAACCTGGGCGACTCTTTGGCAGAGGTCGCCAGCCTGAAGGCCTCTAACCGCAAGGATGTGAAGGCAGCTGCCACGGAAGCCCTTCGCCAATTCACCGCCCGAGCCTCCTCTGCCCTCCAGCACTCCATCAACCTTGGCAGTGAGGCGGGTGCGTCCAGGTGGCTCACGTGTCGCCCCCTCAGTCGGCATGGGTTCAGCTTGTCAAAATGTGAATTTCGCGATGGTCTGGCATTGCGGTATGGCTGGCACCCTGCACGGCTCCCTTCTACTTGTGTCTGTGGTGCCACCTTCTCTGTTGAGCATGCTCTCTCTTGCCCCACTGGTGGTTTCCCGACGCTTCGCCACAATGAGGTACGGGACATCATCGCTGGCCAACTGAAGAAGGTGGCACACAGCGTAGAAGTAGAGCCTCATCTCCAACCCCTCACCGGCGAGCTTTTCCGCTACCGGACGGCGTCCACCGAGGATCAAGCCCGTCTGGATGTGGCGGCGAGTGGCGTGTGGGGAGGACGGTTTGAACGCGTTTATCTTGATGTACGGGTGTTTAACCCTTTCGCTCCTTCAAACCGTTCCTCTTCTCTCGCTGCTCGCTACCAGAGCCATGAGCGAGAGAAGCGTCGCAGGTATGGTCAGAGGGTGCAAGAAGTTGAGCGAGCCTCCTTCGTACCTGTCGTATTCTCAGCCACAGGTGGAGCCGGTCGAGCTGCTTCCGCTCTTCTCAAGCGAATTGCTGCTCTGTCTGCTGAGAAATCCGGAGAGCCATACGCAATGGTGATGGCGTTGCTGCGTTGTCGTCTTGGTTTTGGTCTCCTGCGTGCCAGTGTTGCCTGCCTTCGTGGTGCCCGGCGGATGCGCCGCGTCAATGATCAGTCTGCTGTCCTCGCAAACGCGGAGGCTGCATTGATTTAACTTTCTTTGCAACTCCTGCAGTCTAGGTACTGAGTATCATTGTTATCTTGTGTGTGTGTGTGTGTGTGTGTGTGTGTGTGTATGTGTGCACAAGTTGCTATGGCTTCTGCTGTAGCATCGCTATCATCGCCTCTGGCGATGGGCGTCCAATGGTCAATGGTCAATGGTGTATGTGTGTATGCGTGAGTCAACAGCGTTGATAAAGTTATTGTGTTTACCCCTCTTGTTTTCTCATCATTGTGTTGCTTTTAATGTTTAATCTTGCCCGTAAAAGCGGCTGTTTTTGATGATGAAAAAAAAACATATTGTGGACAGCTATTATGTACATTCCTGTAGAGCCTTTGTAGTCACAGATACGGGACAGATACGGGACAGATACGGGACAGATACGGGATAGCTCCAGGCGTGACACAAACAAACAAACACACAAACAAACACCAAATTAAAGCTGTGTGGACCCTGGCTAGCGCCAGACGATACTGAAGTAATGTCTTCTGCATAGCTACGGGAATTAAAGTTACCTTCCCCACTTTGGAATTAGCACCAGTATCCATTAGCCTTCCAAGTTGAAATTCCAAGTTGAAAGGCCGTTGGTTAGCGCTATCCAGCAGTGCTCAAGCAGACGTACAGGTCGTGGAATGCGTCTGTACTCCCTGTCAGTTTTGTGCTAGATTGTGCACGTCTGACTGTTCAAAAACTGGTTTAGTTGGTGAACTCGAGCGCATAACTTGTGCCCACAGTTTCAAAGTTACAACATACATCTAGCTCGTCATCCACATACCTTTGCGTCTCTGTTGCTCGTGACATTCTATCAAACCTTCTCTTTCTTCACGGAGTTGTTGCCGTTTATTTTGCTACTCTTTCCTGTTCTGTTCTAATCCTTGCCTATTTTATCGCCTTGGATTACTTTCACCAAATCAATCCACATTGTCCGGTGGTTTGCCATGAGTTTCGAAATGTAAAAACACACGCACATACATGCGCCCACGCACCGATCTCCAGACGCGATAGTTAGATATATTTATGCTCTACAGATATGTCTGACACAAGGAAAATTTTGAACAGAAGCTGTCCGCTACATGTACACAGAATACCAGCTAGACAGGCAAACCCGCGGCAGAACAAAAAAAAATAACGACAAACACTCGATCAGTACGGCATCAACACTCAAATCCATTGGGAACTATAAAACTGATAATCAAGAAGACGAAGGCGAGCTCTGGCATTCCTCGATAAAGTGGCAGTGTACGGGAATACGTTAGTAACGTTGTCATGACTACATCTCTCCATTATGGCGACTCGCACGGTGTGGAGCCCGTCACTGTGGAAAGGCCAGAGAGGCCAGCCATTGGCGACGAGTGGCTTGCCTCTCTGAGAATGCCACCCGTCCTTCTACAAGTGCGTAACACCTCCATCACAGCACAATCATGGTGTAGACACCACGAATCAGTATCACAGCATTCCGTGACTTTAGCTTATCCGGTTCTAGAATACAGGCAAAGTCCTGATAAGACTGATCTACAGAGTAGGCAATGGCTACACAGCCTTCTTCCACTCAATACCGATCCGATCGGACACAAATTCAGCAGGACTCGTCGCTAACTCCCAAACCTTAGCTGTGCGGCCGAATCGGGCTATATTAGCACTGCACAAAATGCAATGAACGATGTCAGGTGATACCTACGGAAAACAGTGCCTCTTGATCCAAGAGTTTGCCTACTCTTGTTTGAACACATTTCAAATTTTACGATCGTCGAAAGGATAATAAAGGAGAGTGGTAACATCCAAGAGGATGTGGAAATAGTTAATCGTGAATACTTAGAACAAAATTATAGTTGTCGAGCACGAGGTGCCGTAGTGTCCTTCGCCCAACAAAATGGACAACAACACCAGAAGAAGTGGCATTATATGACTTGAAAATGTTGTGACATCCCGTTATGATTACTCATCCATAGGCTTTCGTAGCTGATCACGTGCCACGCCAGTACTGGTGGCGGGAAGTCGAAACTAAATGGATACGCTGTTGCTGTATGTATAGGGCTTGCAGATGCTTGAGATCTATATGAAATTTGTCAAAAACGAAGTGCCCAGTGGTCCTTCACCCAAAATATTAAGACCACAACACGAGAAGAGGTGGCACTACATGTCCAGAAAACACTGTGACTGATGATGACTGATCCATAGGATCGTCGTAGCTGATCACGTGCCAGGCCCATAATAGTGGCGAGAATCATACACTTCGCGGCCTTAGGATTTTGTTTAATCACAGAACCTTATTTCACTGGCCTGATGCAAAACAAAACCAGCATGCAGAACTACACACCAATAGCTTGCACAATGCAGAATGGCGGGCTTCAACGAAGACATCAGAATGAATACAATGCTCGCACTTACCATCGCTCTCACTCTCTGTCCCCGCATCTCTAGCGTGCCACATTAGCGTTCGACTGGCGCGAATTCCGTGATACAGCCTTCGTATTCGTATTTAATCCGTCATGATCAATTCGCTATGCAATGTACCTGTATTGTTGACGAGACTTTCTGAATTTGCAACGGTCGATTTACCCCTACCGTCTCTGGGAAGTCCGTGCGAGGGGCTGGTGGTAACGCCACTATTTCGACCGACTCTACTATACATGGCTTCGGTTTTAGTTGAATTCTATATCGATGAAAGACTTGTTTAAATTTAATATTCGCTTACAAACTTGGATATGAAGGAAGGAGTTTGATTATTTGACTGTTTTCCGAATTTGATCACTTTGTGGCGGGTGTGATTTACTCACCTCCTACGGCTAAGGACCTGCATCTGCGCCTTCACCCAAGAGGGTTGTGACATTCATGCGGACGCGGAAAATGCGAAGCGTGAATGTTTTTACGCAGTCGCGACGAAAAACCCAGGTAATGCCACCGTAGAATACCCACACAAACAACACGCTATCGCGATTAGAGAAGAACAAAAACTTATTTTTTTCAGTCAATACTTCACAATACTTAACAAAATGAAGCTTCTCGCGCACGACGTGCTGAAGGGTCCATAACCCCATTTATATGGACAAAAAAACCAGAAGAGATAGCACTATAAAGACAATACTCTTGACACCTGGTTATCATGACTCATCCATGGGCTCTTCGTAGCTGATCACGTGCCACGCCGGTACTGGTGGGGGGAAGCCGAACCTAAATGGATACTGCTGTTGCTGGATGTATAGATCATGCAGATGCGTTAGATCTGTCGGTTCTGGCTCCTGCTGTAGTGTTTCCGGTGCATGCACTTGTTGTGTGTCCTGCTGCTGTGGTTGATTACTCGCTGGGTTTTGCTGCAGTGTATTATCGCAGCGAGGCTGCACAGTTAGGGCTCTCTTGGCCTTTGGCTCATAATCGTCTCCTGGATATAATAGGGGAGGAGACAAAACCCTTAGTACTGAAATGACAATTGTAAAACGATCTCATCAGAAGTCGCAAACGTAACTGTCGAGATACGATTCAAGCGTATGGATTCAGAATAAATACTGAAGTACAAAAAAACAAAAAAAGGTTTCATCATACATATGACGGCACGTAGGATTTCACATCAAATGCTTAAAATTAAACATTGCAGACTGAAAGGGATCAACAACGACATCAGCATGTGTACAATGCTCGCACTTACCCTCGTCCTAACTCTCGGGCCCGGTATCTCTAGCGTGCCATCTAATCTTACGTCCCGTGCGAATTGCGTCATGCAGCCTTCGTAATCGCTCTTCATCCGTGGTGATCAATTCTCGTTCACTTGTACCTTTGTTGTTGGGACTGTCGGAACTCGCAACGGTTAACTGTTCTTCGGTCTCCGGGAACTGTGGACGAGGGGCCGGATGCAACGCCATCTCCGCTGCCGGGTCTACTATACATGGCCTGTCCCGCCTTTCTCTGAAATCTGCAAATGCATTAAAGTGATAATAATGAAAGTTGCAACCAACAAATGATTTAGAATGAGCCCTCACAGTATCAATATTTTTAATTATGCCTCTTGATATGTGTATGTACTCCATTGAAAGGTTCAGTGGAATTCTCTTTGGCGTGGATTTTTGCGATCTAAAATTAGTTTATAATTTGTATTCGCTTCCGCACTCGGTTATCAGCAATCGAGATTGATGATTATTTGACATTAGCACATCCCTCTCCCCCCCCCCTCAAGGTCAATTAAATTAGTAGGGCAAGTCATACGTACCTCTCGGATGATAAAACCGACATCTCTTCCCGAACTTGCAACCTCGCCGGGTGTTAAAATTACGGCAAAGTGGGACATGCGATGGCTGCCGTTGTCCTTCCATCTTGAAAAAAACAGTTCCACCACGTGACCAACTCGAAGAGCAGAGGGTCCTTACACAACAATTTTTCTAGGTCCATCCAGACCTTTTATACCCCGCACCGACTACAAACTACGTTCGTTCAGTTACACTGTGCATACCCTGTCGTATCCAGACTCGAACACAGGTATTTTTCAGCTAACGTATACAAACGGAAATAGTTCCATGCATGTATACATACGTAAGCTGACTGAGTAGCTGGAAGGCAATACTACTAAAACCAGAATATTACAGGCACAGCAAGGTTCTACTATTTCTACTGTTCTCTATTCCTTTTTTAATATACTCTTGCTACTACTCCTTGTTCCCTCCTATCGGATTTCACATATATATTACTATGTTTATCTGCCTTATCTATGCAGTTCTGGCTGTGTTGTTGTTTTTTTGAATTCTTTATTCTCACGTTCAGGTTTTTAGCGTACCGTTTCCATGGCCGTGGCCAATGAGTGACCATCACGTGGTATCCTTGATTGAGCGATGAAGGCCTAGGCCTTTATCGAGGACAATAAAGCTCGTTCGCGTGACCTCTTCCAGCCAATCGCAGCTGTGCCAGGTTCGTACGGTGCCTACCGGCTGCGCATGCTCACGGCCCGTTCAGCGCAGGCCTCCGCGCTACGTGCCTTGGCCTGCGCCCTTGGCCGTACACACTCGGCCTTGATTCAGCCGTAAGGTCCTGCCAGACCTCTATACATGGCAGAGAGAGAGAGAGAGAGAGAGAGAGAGTTTTGTTGTTTGAAATTTGTTATTCTCACGACGGCCTTTGGCCAATACGAGAAAAAGAACTACAAGAACGTAAATCAAAGAGAAATCAAAGTTTAGCTGATTGCTGAATTAGAAGCCGTGGTAATGAATATTATGTCGGCTGGGCGCACTTGGGCTGTATATTATGCTGAAAAACGTGATCACGCACATACGGAAGAGATGTTTGCTTTTGAAGTCTCGTATGGGGTAGGTTTGCTAAAGCTGAGTGGCTTGTTATTAGGCGTTCTTATGCGTGTTGTAGGTGGCTCACAAGTTTGGGAGGAACCATAATGTACGAATGTGTTGAATTCGGGGTAGGTGAATTGCGAAGTAGTGCGGTGGTGCAATCTATGGTGCAGGCTATGTGCAAGAAAAGGATTTAATATAGATGTAAAATCCAGCAGTACGGTGTATCCGGCATGCTCCTTGCATGGTTGGGGGACTACCTGCTGGACAGGCGCCTGAGTGTTGTCGTTGGTGGCAGTCGTCCAGCTCACACCGCATCAGAGCCAGTGTTCCGCAAGGTAGCTTTTTGGGACCGACACTGTTCCTCCTCTACACGAACGATGCCTATAATCACTTTCCACCAGGTGTAGATCTGGCCGCTTATGCCGACGACACAACGCTGTTTCAGTGCCTGTCAACCATGGATACCATTGACCACAGCTCGACAGTCCTGCAAAAATGCTCTCGATGCCCTTGTGAATTGGGGCACCAGCTGGAGAATTGCGTTCGATCCAGCCAAGTCCCAGGCCATGACTATTGACCATCACCTGGGACCTCCCAGCAGTACAGTTTGCGGGTGTCCCCCTGAATGGAGAGAGTAACCCCAAGCTTCTTGCGGTAACCTTGGACAGCCAACTTTCCCACCGCAACCACCTCCGTACCATCGCCATCAGAGCACGCCAGCGTCTCGGGCTCCTGCGGAAGGCCTCGCCGCTCCTGGATGTATCTCGCAGCCGAGCTACAGTGTACGTGGGTTTGTACTCCCAGTAATGGAGTACTGCCCATTGGTCTGGATGGGCGCAGCAGATTGTCACTTGCAGCGACTTGACCAGACGCAACGCTCAGCCCTCCACTGGATTGGCCCCCGCGCAATGCTGCAAAGCCTGTCTATCCGGCGCATGGTAGCTGCGTGTACCTACATTTACAAGCTACTGTGCTCCAATCCTACCAGCCCACTTCGTCAGCTCTTGCCTCCCTCTCAAGCCCCCGACCAGGCCATGTTCGACCCACTCGTCTCTCTCTCGTCCGTCTCGACATGCATAAGTACCAGCTTGAGACCGGGCTACCTGTCAATAGCCTGGAAAGTTGACGTAGAGCTTTCCCCGCCTGTGCTGTCCCTGTATGGAATGCCCTGCCACCCGCCGTCCTCAGCCAGCCACCTGACCGGAAACGGCTGTAATGTTTCAAAGTGTCTGTCTTTCGGTACCTCCGTGCCCACCTTGAATGTGCACCCCTTACGCATTACATAATTATACTTTATTTAGTTCTCTCCCCCTTTCTTGCCCCCAACCCTCCCCGCTCGCTCTTTCTCCCTCTCTCTCTCATTCTGTTTATTATACTTTGTTTAGTTCTCTTGCTCCTCAACCCTCCCCGCTCTCTCTCTCTCTCTCTCTCTCTCTCTCTCTCTCTCTCTCTCTCTCTCTCTCTATATATATATATATATATATATATGGTGACAGTCAATTTTTTCTTCAGACTTTTCCCGTTTGTCTCTTTCCCTCAAACCAGTTAATATATATATATATATATACTCAATCTGCGGACAGAACTGTTTCGTCCTTTGTGGACTCGTCAGCGCAGCACAGAGAAAATGAGGCCGAACCTGATAGCAATGGAAATAAAAATTTCCTATCAGGCCCGAACGTACCTTGCCAGAGTGCTCAAACTGACAAGTCAGTGAGCTCTGCATAACGCAAACAGCAAAGGCACTACCCCACGCAAGAGTGCTCAACTGCTACAAGAGCAGGAGCGAAATACTCAATCTGCGGACAGAACTGTTTCGTCCTTTGTGGACTCGTCAGCGCAGCACAGAGAAAATGAGGCCGAACCTGATAGCAATGGAAATAAAAATTTCCTATCAGGCCCGAACGTACCTTGCCAGAGTGCTCAAACTGACAAGTCAGTGAGCTCTGCATAACGCAAACAGCAAAGGCACTACCCCACGCAAGAGTGCTCAACTGCTACAAGAGCAGGAGCGAAATACTCAATCTGCGGACAGAACTGTTTCGTCCTTTGTGGACTCGTCAGCGCAGCACAGAGAAAATGAGGCCGAACCTGATAGCAATGGAAATAAAAATTTCCTATCAGGCCCGAACGTACCTTGCCAGAGTGCTCAAACTGACAAGTCAGTGAGCTCTGCATAACGTATATATATATATTTTTTTTTTTTCTTGCTCATTCCCATGTATCTACTGATGAAAATGGGTGAAAAGCTTTTAGCATTATGAAATTGACAACCTTGTTGTTGTGTGTATATATATATATGTCTCTCCCTCTCTTTCTCTCTCTGCTTTTGGCGCGCCTGGTTGTGATGAAGTCGACACCCAAGGTCGGCAGAGCACCCCAGACCACGCCACCACTCCCCTTATTCATGGCTCAGACATGACGGGTTTACGTGGCTCTAGTAAAAAAAAATGTAAAATGGATGCCGGCTACTGAGTAATGGCCATTTGAAAGGTCAATCAGGACGGAGTGGGTTCTGTGTTCAAAGAGGGGGAGATGCATCTTTTTATTTTTATAATTATAAAAGACCCTTCCAAAGAACTCTTCCAGACAAGGTCTGAAATGTTTGATAGTTATGAATCATACACCCTCACTCAAAGAGAGAATGGAGGATAACAGAGATAGAAGTGAACAGTACAGAAGGAAACAAATTACCAACATGGAACTAAACAGCACTGCAGCTGAATGCGGGTTTGCGAAGCAGTGGTGACGATGCGATGCAACAGTATTCAGCAAACAACCTATATTTTTTGCCTCAATACATCATCCATCAGAGAGAAAAATAAAAATGGGAAACAAACAGCTCAGCTGCCAGAATAACGGGCAGACCAGTGGAGATACGGATACATCCATCAGAGGAAGGCGAGAACAAAAGGCGCGGGAAGGAGACAAACAGTACGACGGCGATGAGGGACAGGTCGACAAGTTAGAAAGTAAAGCGCTCCATTTTAATTGTGCATTCCAAACAGATAAGGAAGTAAGAATGTTTCTCTTTTCTTATTGTGCCACATTTGACCCGACCTGATGCATTTCGTACAACCTGCGACACATCCCATCCGCGGCAAGTCAGAATATTCCACCTAATTGCATTTTACATTATAGCAGATATGACAAGACGGATAGTAAACATAAATTAATGAGTTTGTTTGTATGATAGTGTACAATTCATTTTACCCGTACAAAATGTTTTACTACACCACTGATTGTAGAAATTTTGCATGGCTAGCCGTACAACCAACGGCACGTTTGTCAATGGGCCTAGCAAGTATAAACTTAACCGTTCTGCACAGGACCTGTTCTGTGGTGCGCATTTCCTGTACGGTCTTCAGCGCAGCTACTGAACACTGATATTTGGACGCAATGGCCGCAAGATGTGCTGGACGTCCGGATTGGTCACCAAAGAAGGAAGTAAAGTTTGAAAGTGTTCAAGAAGGTGAATGTTATGAGTCAAATCTTACCGAGCTGGGCCGAGGCGGATATGGGAAGGTCGTGTTGGCTAAGCGCACAAGAGACCAACGCGCTATTGCGATCAAAATTCCTAACAGCCATCATTCCAAACATGAGGAAGAGTGTGATATCATGGAAAGGCTGAAGAAAGCAGGTGGACACAACAATGTTACAAAAATGTTGGATATTGTTGTTGATGTAAAGGGGGCAGCTAGAGTAACTTGTATTGTCCTGGAGAAATTTGATATGAATCTAGAGGAATGGATCGAGCTTAGAGGTTTAGGAACCAGACTGCCCGAATATGTCAAGTTGGAGATGGCGGCTCAGATGTACGATGGGTTGTCCTATATTCACGCAAACGACGTAGTGTATGAGGATGTAAAGTTTGATAATATGCTGATTGATCTAACCACTGGTTTACTAAAGCTAGCTGACTTCGGCCACTCCTCAATACTGCCGCCTGCCAACGATCAGGCAACGATACATCAGAATAGAATTGCGTTGGCGTTAGATCTGCGTGATATGACTTCCCGTGTTGTGACACCACTTTGGCTGGGCAGAGAGTACACTGAGCCCGAATGTCATGACGAGGCTTTGAGCGCCATGACGCTCCACCCTCAGTTGGTCGAAGCACTTCAGGTAGTATTTTCTGATACCGCTGACGAAGGTGAAGGAGCAATGCGCATAAAGCTGCAAGGTGATATTCACTGGTGGGAGTCGATGGCCGAAATGAATCCTGACTTACGCAATGAGATATTACTGGCCCATCGTTGGAACGTTCAACAACCTAACCCTTGCAATAATGGAATAGCTCTTCCTGACAACGTAAGCCAAGTTTTGTCCATCGCATTGCTCTATGCTAGGTTGAACAAGGCGACTGCTTCACATGTTCGTGAAAGTATCCTAGAGATACCGGATATCCCGAATATGAAGCTCGCTCGAGAGTATCTACGTCAACGTCCATCCAAGTCGCCGGACGCGTCGCCGGATAAATAACAACCATCATCTATCCTAAACATGAACCTTCCACGCGATCCCCCTGCCGCCTCACTCCCTTGTCTTTTACCCCGGGGAATCCCCAAAATTAAATTTGGCACTGTAACTGTTGGTATCGAATGATTTTGTTTCGTTTTGCGTATCCAGGTCACGGTTACTTAGGTGACGGAGTGAGCATTGTCACACGAAACTGGTAAAATGAGTGAGTACGATTTTAGTGTCCAGAAGTTGCAAATGCAATGCATTCTGCGGCTACCACAACTCGTGCACATGCCAATCCATATTCATTGCAAGGGGTAGGGTGGGACCTGGATGGTTTCGTTTTTCTGAGTTGCGTTTCAAGCACGGGCACACTTTCGAATACCATACCCCAGGTTATTGGCGGTTTCCGAAGGTTAAAATCACGCCAAAGTAACAACCGATCGCAAAAATAGCATCACGTGAATGACAAGATTATAATTCCCAGGTACGCGATCAATATACAGGTGAGAAAACACTGGTACATCCAGTAAATATAGCTATATTTAGCATTAAACTGTGATAGCCACTGTGATCATAATGTGGCGGCAATGTGTGGGTAACTGTGGTGAGCGGACAATTGCTGAGTAATATGTTTTCGCTCCCTTTCCATCATAGCCAAATACAGGGAATAATGGAAAATGTCAAAAGCATAGATCGAGAACCTCACTCTATATGTGTGGAGAAATAATAAAATTCAGCAGAACAGGTCTTAAACAGGGTGAAAGTGGAGAAATGCCTAAAACATAGCGTTATATATCCGTAAGTTGTCCCCCGAATTATGTGTTCAGAAGGAAAATGTTTTGTCACTTCAGTTGTTTGGCACTAATACTCGTGAAAGTGTCAGGAATGCTTCTCCACACTGATGTTTACATTATGTTGTAGTCATTTCTTCACATTCACCCTGTTATGGACCTGTTCTGCTGATTTTAATTTTTTTCCACACGTATAGCGTGAGGTTCTCGATCTATACCTTTGCTGTAGCTCCTCAAATTTCTGCCTTTTGACATTTTCCCATTATTCGCTGTACTTACACATGATGGGAAGGGAACGAAAACGTTGGGTTATGAAATTTGCTTGCTTGACTGTGTGAATTGCGTCGGTGCTTACACCTTTTCTTTCGAAATCGGATACGCCTCCAATTTTTTCTTAACATGTTTTTTTCTTCTTGACGCTGATGACCGGGAGTTTGAGCGTGAGCTGAAGTTTGATTCGAAAAACTATTCCGTCTACAGGCATTTGATGAAAAATTGTAAGTCTTGCTCTAATTTTTGCCTCTAATAATAATAATAATACCACAGCACGCGTAATAATATAATTATGTGGGTATAATTATACGTTCCGCTTCTGTCCTATCTCCTATGATCAAATTCCATTATCAAGATAATTATTAACATGGCGCACTGATGACCTGTGACGCCAGATCATGGGTTGTCGGCCAGATTTCTCCATGTAGGCTTGTCCAGAGCGATGGCCCTCACATTCCCCAGCTGACTGCTGCGCTTCAAGTCGATGTTCCTCCTCTGTAAGTCGCTTGTGATGCGCGTCGCAATGGATATCCTTGGACGTCCACGCCCAGCCTACTGAATACTCCTGTCATGTATTCTACAAATAAAAGCCACAAAGTAGTGGACTTTATAGTGATGAGTCTATCCTGTATGCTGCAAAAGACGCAGGAAATGTGACAGGTGTCCGTACACTGGACGCCAATATCATCCCAGTCTTCTCCTGCAGGATCTGTTTGACATTGAATTACCGGTATTCAGTGGGTCGACATTGGCCTGGTTTGGCAGATATCTGCCTGGGTGGATGTAGCAGGTTTGCATTGGCGCGTCGTCCAGTCGGACATTTTCTTGTAACTGTGGAGTACCGGCAGGGTTTGAGAGGTTTCTCGTGCTGTGAACACATCTCTACTGCCTGTCTCGTCCTGGAAGTGCCGTCTCGTCGCTTCCTTGCTCTACAGTCACGCCGTTATTTCGCTTTGTTTCGTGGTGCAGATCAAAACCTGCCCAAACAACTGTGAGCTCGCAACATGGTATGGACAAATTGCACCACTCATGCTGGTTAACTAAAACCGGGATAGTCGAGTAAGCGAGTTCACTCCCTGGGCCATGGCAAGCTCTCTTCAGCGCGGGCTATTCCAACCTCCAAGTGCATAGTCACCGATCGATCCATGCGATGGTGGTTGACCTACAATGAGCCAAGGTCTACGAGTACTATTGGATGCTGTCTACATGCAGTCAACAAAATCAAAGTACCTCAGTATGCCCCAGAATAGGGCATGTGCATCTATCATGACACAACAGGGGTTCTGGCGGCACCTGTCAAACAAGCAGTAGCGACTAGTGCCAGCCAGCTACCTATTGGAGGCTAGCCGCTACATTCTGTCACTGGAGATAATTATTATGTTCACTGTGTAGACTGAGCACAATCAATGATGCCCAATCAATCTGCCCAATGTGTGATCTGTTCCACCTAATAATAACGTCCCATCGCATCAACCCTACTACACGCACATGTCGTCACTCTAGCATGACTTGTGTTATTATTGTTCATTTTGATTCGCACGATAAATGGAGCACAATAATTGTTAACTTGACCGAAGGATAAAGGCGACTGCAGATAGAGGAACACATCGAGGTACAGGTGCCGGTAACAATACAGTATCAGAAAGAAACAAACAAAACTGAGAGGTACGCAGAAAAAACTCTCGTAAGCCCAAGGGGAAGTGGTTGCTCAGGGATGAATGCTCTCACGCTCATCTACACTGTTCGTGGAAATGCACACATACATACAATAATATACAACATAGCAATAGCATGCACAGAACCGAACAATTTCATGTTCACACATGCAAGCACAGACCTGAACATTAGTACCAAAAGCCGATACAGACAATATCCCTATACACACAGACGCACGCACACACACACACACACACAATGTCCCATGTATGCGCCCGTGGCGAGAAAAGCACGCAAATCTACAAAGGCATTGGATATGAACCCACAGATTTTCTCTTATAGCAACGACAGCGGATCTGATTCTGAATGAAACACACACACACAATACAATCATTGAATGCCCATCCGCAGATGATGGCAGGTCCTGAAAGAACAGGCAGTGTTCCAGTAATGGGGAACAGAACGTCGAGGGGCGAGTGAGGTATACACACACACACACGTGCGTGCGCGGGCACACACTAAAGTATTCAGAAATAGAATCGACATTGTAGTATTCATTGGTTGGGGAATGGAAAGAAAAATAAAACATTTCTGTAGGTTATTGTTGTAAGGACACTGGGAGCACAACAGAAAGGTAAGCAACTTGCTTTGAAGCAAAGAAAGTTAATATTCCACGGATCTCAGAAGGAAGGAACGTTCCAGAACGCTGCACTGGCAACAGGCGGCCTGCATGTACGCGGCCCCAGAAGTCGGTACAGCTGCCGTCCTTGCAGTGCTGAAAAGAATGTGCAGTACAGCATGTCACATAGTATCGCAACCTGGACAAATACGCGCTGGGAAGTCCTAGTTACGTGCTCACCTACACCACGATGCACCAATCCTCTGAGCTACTTTGGCAACAACTTTGTCCACTTGAGACTCCCATGGACTGAGCCAGTTGTTGAGGGCTGCACCAAGGCGGACGGCAATGACCACTGATGGCAAAGCAATCCATGACACACAGTCACTAGGGCATCGTCAACATGGCGCTGAGGCTGGATCGATAAAATCAACCTTTAGGCTGTCGCGGGGTTGACAACGAGGCCGCTGTCTCGAAGGTAGTCAGTCAGCCTGGTCACCGCCATTAACGAACCAGTCGCCACCGCCAGCAGTGGCGGTAGGTTGTGACAAGTGTGGTGCAATATTGTCAGCAAATTCAGTACTTAAGATAAGACGAGTGACAAAGGGAACGTTGTGTTTGATAATGTTGAAGTGAACAGGGATGATCACAAACCCTGCGCGTACTCCACCGTGGGTTACAAGAAAATTCCGGACTGGATGACGAGCAAACGCCAACCTGCTGCATCCAACCAGGCAGATACTATTACGATAGCTGCCAAACCAGGTCAATGCCGACCTACTGCATGATGTCAATGCCAAACAGATCCTGCAGGAGAAGACTGTAGTTGTTGTTGTTGTAGAAGATTATTTAACGTCGCACCACAAACAGGCGATTTCGCCTCCTTTGATACATGTGGACGGCAGAAGGAATGAGAGAGAGAGAGAGGTGGAGACTGGGGTGTTGGCGTCCAGTCACTGAGTGTACAGACACCAGTCACATTTCCTGTGTCTTTTGCAGCATAAATGCTGAGATTCATCACTGTAGAGTCCACTACTGCATGAGTTTTATTTGTACAATACATGGCAGCCGTACACGGTGTGCCTCACAACAAACAAAAGCTAAGGACGATGGAAAGAGAGCATGTCAAAAAGAAGACGAACAGTATGAAGTTCAAATGGGTTTGAACACTCGTACCACCAACTATACTACTTTCAATAAAATCGTGAGGCCATTTTGTTTTAACACGCATACGGTCCATTATGCTGTTATAAAAATTAATGTTCTATTTTTGTACACATTACCCTCAGTTCCGATACTATTCACTGATGAAAATCGATTTTGAATAACATAAAAATACTTTACAATTCCATGCACTCGTTGTTGTCTGGCCATGCCTGCATCTATTATACTCTTTATTGCACTAATGATACTAATAATACACGTAGCTCGCATCTTCCCCGAGTCTGTGGACAGAAGCAGAGTCGACCCATCTGTCAACAGTGTCAAGCCAAGTTAGTTTCCTGAAGCTAGGAGAGCGCACGGAGAGATCCGCTGCCTTCAGGTCTAGCCGAATGAAATCTATCCACCGCAATGGTGGGTCTCAATACATGTATAAATTAGAGTAACATGTGGAGTGACGAGCACATTTGAATCAGAGACGAAACTTATTTTTATTGCCCAATAATGCAGTCAATACATGAACACAAGTCAGCAGAACGAGAAGTGCTGCTAGTCAGCCATTGCAATCCCTAAGACGAACACTATAATATAGCAATATGATAAAGTCAAAACGTCAACACAAGTCAGAGGTGAATGCTCTTGCGTGCAGTGAAAAGTGCTGCTAGTCAGTGTGTGCAAGCCCTAAAACAGGAACAATAATAATATCAATATAACAAAGTCAATACGTAAACACAAGCCAGCGGTGAATACATTCGCGTCTAGTGATAATGTGCTGCGAGTTAGCGTTTAAAAGACTAAACCAAACACCCAATAACCATGAATACGGCTGCAAAGATCAAATACAATCGTGGCATTACTTGACTGGCACAAGACGTGATCGGCGTGACTGACGTGTTTGTTGTCTTCGTTGTATCTGACATATTGCTTGTCACCGTTGTACCCATAGTTATTGGTGGAATTTGCCAATTTAGTTGAATATGTGCCTTTAATCCTTTGCTGCATTGCCCTCCAATCGGCGAGTAGACTGCGCTTGGTTGGAACGTTCTTGAGTCCGCTACAGTCCCGATTACGTAATGGTTATCTTCTAATCGTCCAGCATACTTAAAGTGCCAGACAATGGAACCGGAAACGTGTCTGTAGCATGCATGAATTCTTGCTTCATCTTTTAGCAAATCTGACGATTTCTTAACATAATGCCGCCCGTTTTCGTCGAAAGCACCGATGCAATGATAAAAGGCATGGTATGGTACGAACAGGACATTCTGCGTGAAACCACCGCTGCACCAAAAGCGTACCTGGACTGTGAACTCATTGCTAGGTAATGTCAAGTTCACGAATAGTCCGGCTTGCGTCAAATTCCGGGCCGTGCTCCAGTTTTCGACTTCGCAATCAATGCGACTCACCTTCTCTACTTGGGAGCAAGTGAATTGCATTACAGCCTCGGTACTGCAGGCCGCCAGTAGGAGCAATATAAATGCTGTCAAGAAGCGATCCATTCTGCAAGTTAGCGATTGAGTAACGGAAACTATGAGTACAAGGCCAAAGAAAATAAACCTTCCGGTACTGTGCTGCTCATAAGCTTCGACATTTGCTTCCAACGATTTTCGATTTCCCTTACTGCTTTTACACTAGAGTCGCATAGACAGTTTGCTTCTTAGATTCGCGTACCTTAGTCAGCTTGTATTCGTACCAACTTGTATTCGTACCAGCTTGTATTCGTACCAGCTTGTATTCGTACCAGCTTGTATTCGTACCAGCTTGTATTCGTAGTTCAATAATCACTAACACTGTAAGTGCAAAGCGTATGGGACAGAAGGATACTATTATGGGTGTGGGTCTACGATTTCACCAAGATTCGTGCGCTCTGCCGTTGTCAGAACGGATCCCGCACGCACGCCTCTCTCCCACGTCATTCTTCGTCCAAACCAATGCGCGTCACAATGCGCTGAATGTACCAATGCCTGTTTAAACTTGACAAACTATTAATTTTCACTCCACAACTCCAAAAACGATCACTTCGCTGCAACTGTCAACTTGTTTTACAAAGCTCGAAAGTTGAAGTATAACTGTATGCTAGTATAGTTACCGAGAAAACTCTTTGTAGATGTGTTAGAGCTATTTGTCAGATGTTTAATATCTAGATATCCTTGTCAGCCTTGTGCTCTGTTACGAACTATATGGCTGTCACCTTGTTGGAAAATCGTTTCACTGTATAGATAAGGACGGCTTATCAGGTGTGCAAGGATAAAGTTAGAACGAGCGCCAGTGATTAATTTTTGACATAAAGGATAGGGAAGAGTGTGTTGCTCCCTACATGGGAGCTTGTTGTTTTCCTGTCGACTGGAATTCTCACTTTACTGACTCACGACTGCCGTCCAAAGCACACAAGAAGTCCATCGACCCGTCCACTCGGCAAACCTGCAAGAAAGCACCATTCCCTGCTCAATACACAGTGTTTCGGGGAATTCACCCCTCATCATGCAGCAGATCTTGAGTAGGCTGTCGAAGATTGTGCCCGAAGAGCACCGCCCATATAGTGCTACCCAGGCACAAGCGTCAACAAAGATACAAACGTACAGAGACGCTCCGTTTCCAGCGCAGCAAACACCTCGTGTACACGATAGTAGAGGAAGAGTGTGTCGCTCCATACATGGGACCTCGCGGTTTTCCTGCCGACTTGAAGAATTCTCACCTGACTGACTCACGACTGCCAGCCAGAGCACACGAGAAGTCCATCAAACCGTCCAATCGCCAAACCTGCAAGAAAGCACCACTGCCTGCTCAATACACAGTAGTTCGGGGAATTCACCCCTCATCAATTGAGCTTGAGTAGGCTGAAGGAATATTGTGCCTGAAGACTAGTGAAGAGCACCACTTATATAATGCTCTCCAGGCACAAACATCACCAGGGATACACAGACATGCTCCATTTTCAGCGCGACAAGCACCTCGTGGACACCAGATAGCAGCGTGAGTCAGTGTGGCCCTTGGAGCTTCTGAAGTGAGCCTTGAAACTTGCATACCCCTCAAAAGTGGCCTAAAATTTGCTCTATATAAGGGTCTACAAACGAGTCACGCCACAGCGTATAGGAACAAGCTAAGATTAAAACTCCATCAAGCCAACATTGCCTCACCTTAGAAGAGTTCCTTGATCCGTACCGTTTAGTCACGCCAGGATCCCAGAAGACCAAGGCCATCACCCCCTGACGCCACAAACGATCGTCTTGAAATTAGCCAATTTACAAGCGCTGGCAAAACAGCCAGCAACGTCGTCAATTGGCAAAAACTATAAACCGGCAGATAGTAGAACACTTCTTCTTACGCTGAGGAGATGTCGCCCATCTTCTTTTTTGGGTTTTCTTGAAAAACACTGTTTTGAATTTTTCCACTCGAACATGCTTAAATGGGGGCAAAGTCATATATGCGCAGTAAAGCTCGCCCCTCTGGGATGTATCCTCATCAATTTCTAATCCAACAATACTCCCAGCGCTGCAGAGCAAAGTGTATCGCTGACGCTGAGAAGGAAAACCAGCGATGATCACTTGTCACTCCAAACGACAAGCTTCTCCTTGCGCCACCGACAGTTTTTGGTGCGATCATTGATGTAAAAGTGACTGGAGCCCTGAGCCCGGACCTCGTACTCAGACAATATGAATGGGATTTTCTTTCGTATAGATCCACGATATTGACAACTGACTACATGCACTACTGAACAGTGTCTAGTGGATTTTTTACTGGGAACACAACCCTACAAAGAGACCTCTGGATGTGGCGACTTCTCTTTCTTATTGGAAAGATTTCCTTGTGTCATAGATTTCACTTGGCGACCAGGTGCCACTGTGTGTACCCTCATATTTTCCATTGCTGTTTGTTTCGGGTTGGTGGATGTGTACTCTGTAGTGTATCAGTACTTTGCCTACCGAATCGCTACCGTGGTGCCTCGGTGGCCAGTCGATTGGAAGCGAGAGATATGCGTTTCCAATGAAGACTATTCGAAAGATCTATGCAACTGCCTTTAGGCATTTGTAAACTGCTGGCTTATGCGACATTTTTCTTTTTCACGTCCACCATGTCCACAACTTGTCGCCTAAACATTTTCTAGTACTTTTTTGTTACGATTTGGGTTTTCTTTCTTCTTTCCCTTACCGTTCAGTTATAATGGTGCAATATTTGTGCCCTTTTCTTGAACCAAAATATTACTTTTGATACTTGACCCTGCAATCCCCTTCCCTAGGGTTAACCGCATTATTTTCAGGAAATGACCAGATTATGCTCGAGCGGGTATTGGCAGGATGCTGGAGAAAACAGCCAATTATGCTTTTATAGCCTTCACCAAAAAGGTCCAAAGAACAGATATTCGTATAGAAAAAAGAACTCAGATCATTTTCATGATGTGGACTGGGAGCATTGTGGAAGTACAAGACAATAATGATACGAAAGGAATACCAAATTCACAAGCAAACGCTGCACGTTTGGGACATGTCCCATAGTGGCTGCTAAAATATTATTCCAAATCGACAATAGGGGGTGTGTATTAAACAGCTTCATGGGGCAATCACCCTTGGTTTTCGAACGCCTTTTTATGCTCCTTTTCAAAAAGGACCTGGTTTTGCCTTCAATGCCTTCAATAATAATAATCTACAAGAAAGAAAAAGGACTAATAATTTTAAACATGGGTATTAAGCCAGTAATAAAAGTAGAAAAGAAAAGGACATATGGAAACGAGTTAGGAGTAACTCTCCACCACTATTACCAGATACTATAAAAGATACAGTCAGAAAGTGCAATAACAAGGCACAAAACTGACAGAGTACTAAGGGTACTGTCGGTTAGCGCTATGGAGATGTGTTTAAGGTAGGTGTCAGGACATCGAATGTCTCAGTACTCTGTCGGATTTGTGCCTAGTTGTTGCACTTTCTGACTGTATATTATAGTATCGAGTTACAGTAAAGTTGATTGTTTCAACTATAGTCAGTTTCAAAAAGATTAGCAATCCTGGCGATAGCCCGGGGAGTTTGCCGTCTTACCGTATGAGCGCTCAAGCGCTGCCCGGAAAAACTCACTGTGAACGCGAAGAAATATTCCGCGCGAAAGCATGAAAAATGACAACTCACTGACGTCGGCTACTACTACTCGTACATGTTCGTCTGGTTTACAACAAACGAGTTCTTCCTCGTATCGATATGGAGTCAGAGAGGAGCTGGTCGAGGACATGTCGAAAGTGTGATAAATTTTGACCGGAGCGGGATGCGTCCCAATTCGTTTTGTGACCAAATAGATTCTATGAGCTGCCGCGGATGCAATTTACTCTCACGTTGTGACGAAAACGGCATCGACACAGACTCATTCCCAAGACCTTGATGTGGCAAACCTATCCGTGTGACTTCGACGACATTTTGAGAAAAGCAGACGCCTGTGAAAGCTAGTAGAAGACGGCGATGACTCCTAAATTCAAATAAATAATTGGCAATCTTCAAATACTATAAAAATAATTCTCAAACAGAAATCGATCGATCGATGTACCGGTGTATTCAACAACACGTAGCTACAGCGCAATGACTTCCGTGTTCACTCACGCGGTTTCAGCGTTGTGTGTATTCACAACTTCACATGGCGTGAGCCAGTCAAGTGTCAGTCAGTTCGGCAGGAAATGCAAGCTCCAACAACAAGTCGTTTGGGGCAGCCACCTAAATCTTTGTCTTGTACAAGCGTGATCACCAAAACAATGAAAAAATGAAGAAAAATGTTACTTGAAGATTTGTTGGGATTTGAACTCACAACTACTTCATGGTCAGCAGACAGTATTCATAACCAAAAGGCCAAAAAGGAAGGGATAAATCGTTGGTTTTGATCACAAATCGATACTAGCTTCCATGGTAAATTATAAACAATGGGAAAAGGCCAGAAACCTGGCCGAAATTCTAACTCCTTAACGGTTGGTCCAATTGTTCCGAAACCTTCACAGAACAATTTGCCGTGCCCTAACAAGCCATTTTATGTACTTTGTTGTCCAAATTTCCCTTATCTTCATACTTTTTCCAAACTTGATTGCTAATCTTTTTGAAACAGACTGTAGGAAGACACGCTTCTTGCCGAACTTGGCACTTGACTGACTCACGACTGCCATTCGGAGCACACAAGGAACACGTCGCCCCTTCCACTCGGCAAACCTGCAAGAAAGCACCACTCCCTGCTCAATACACGGTGTTTCGGGGAATTCACCCCTCATCAGTTGAGCTTGAGTAGGCTGAGGAAGATTGTGCCGAAAAAGCACCACTTATATGCCACCACCGAAGCACGGTTGACCAACTTGTGCATATCACATCAACTGTCAGCTCTGCATTTGATAACCGGGCCCAGTGTGATGCCGTCTTTCTCGATTTCTCGAAGGCATTTGATCGTACCAGCCATCGCCTCCTAGCCTCATGTCTGTCCGGTTGGTGTGCACCTGACTCATTCGCGTGGCTGATGGACTTCCTGGAAGGCCGATCGATGTCTGTGCGGGTCGGAACCTCCTTATCAACCCATATGTCGCTCACCGCTGGTGTGCCACAAGGCTCCCACCTAGGCTCTCTATTATTCAACCTTTCTATCAACTCCCTTCCCAGCATTCCCCAATCCAGCGATCTGACTCTGTTTGCGGATGATTCCAACATGGTCTGCGTTTCTCCGCCTACTGTCGTACCCGCCGCGCACACTGCCTCCCTGCAACTAGACCTTGATAGATGTGTGAACTGGTCCCATAAAGCTGAAGCAGTTTTCAATGCTAACAAATGTGTCCATGTTCCCTTTTGCAGACCTAAATCAAACCCACCTGATCCCAGGACCGTCACCATGGCCGGTACGTTACTGACCCAGCCCTCTTCCCACCGCCATCTGGGCATCATCCTCACTCCTTCACTCAATCTGTCCCCCCATATTCAACACATTACCAGCAAATTTCGAGGTCGGGTTTTTCTTTTAAACCACATGTCCAACTTCCTTCCTTTTCCTGCTGTGAACCTTTTGTATAAATGTTATGTTCGTCCCCTCCTTGAATATGCTGTTCCCGTTTGGATGTTTTCCGTTTCAGCCACCATGTCCACAACCCTTGATAAACTGCAGGCTACTGCTGCTAGAGCATACTTAAATAGTAAACTCAAGCGTCGGCCTGACTGGACGACTTCCAAAGAAGACCTCAATGTTCTGTCCTCTTGGGAATCGTTAGCATGGCGACGGCAGATTCTTGGCCTTGTCTATTTCCACCATGTATTCTACCAATACCCCTCCTTGTTGTCTCACTTCCAGCTACCCTCTTCCCAAAGCAGTCGTCACCCTTCATCCATAATTCTTCCTAAAGCTGGCACCTTCTTTCGTAAATCAACCCTTTTTTCTTTGAGTGTTGCCTGGAATAAACTTCCTGAAGATATTCGTTCACTCTCTACAACAGCGAAATTTAGTATTGCTGTTCGTCGGTATCATTCGCAATCTATGTTTTCTTTGAAAGGTATTCCTGACTTTTGTGTCTAGGCTAACCACATCTATGATAGTTTCAATAGTTTGTGTATATGTCAGTTATAGTAGTCCGCAATGCTGCTTTTCTAATTCTCATTATGATTAGCATGCAATGTACTACCCGAAGTACTGAATTTACTTCTTCTGTACTCTATATTCTAATGTATCTTCTACCTCTTCTCCCTTACGAACATACTTTCTCATTTTCCATACTTATATAGGAGACTCCCTTCGATAGGCATCTATTTGCCTCTGGAGGATCCGTGAAATAAAAATCAATCAATTATATACTGCTCTCCAGGCCCAACCATCACCATGGATACAAACTTACAGACACGCTTTGTTTCCAGAGCGACAAACACCTCGTGAAGCTCCAGGTAGCAGCGGGAGTCAAGTCGCTCATGGAGTTGTGATAAACAGACGTTGAGAGCCAGTATAGCTATTCGCAACGCTGTCACCTCCGACAACCAGTCGCACGTCCGCGTGAGGGACAACAAAACGAACTTAGAAGTTGCGACTTCGGCGGTAATAGTCATGAAGTTGATTGTTCCAACTAGGAACACACGCTTAACGCTTCACGCTTCTTCGCTGTCACCCCTTCAACCCCACGAAAGGAGAGTTTCGCGACGCTATGTGCCTGCGGTACAACTGGCTACCTCCCCGACTTCCGACATCCTGTCAATACGGGAAGGAATTCTCCGTATCCCATGCCCTGTCGGATTCCTTGAGGGGCTTCCAAACCCTCCGGCATAATGAGATCCGGGACCTAACCACCAGGGCATTGAAGCAGGTCGCCCATCAAGTTGCTGTGGAGCCCCACTTTCAACCACTGACAGGGAAACAGCTACGGTACCGGTCTGCCAACACCGATGACCAAGCCCGGCTAGATGTGGCAGCAAGTGGCATTTGAGGTGGGCGATTCGAGCGCACCATTGTGGATGTTCGGGTGTTCAACCCACATGCGTCCTCGAATCGCTCCTACTCGATTGCCGCTTGCTATGTCAAACATGAGAGGGAGAAGAAGAGGGCATATGAGCAGCGGGTGCGCAATATCGAACATGCCTCCTTCGTCTCAGCCGTCCTGTCCACCACTGGGGGCATGAGCAGATGCGCCACTGCATTCTACAAGAGAATTGCTAGTCTGCTAGCTGAGAAGACCGCCGAGCCCTACAGCAACGTGATGGCCAACCTCCGCTGCCGTTTGAGCTTCGCATTATTGCGTGCAAGTGTCACTGAGATGATGTGCCTCCGTGGGGCTTGCAGCACATTCACAGCTCACCTCACTGCTGACCCTGTCTCTGCTGAGGTTGTTGTTGCAGAAGCTGGCGTTGCCCATTTTTGATATTATGGGCATGTGTTTCTGTGGAGAAGGCGGAGAGCCGGAACGCAAACAATAATTATTACTTTGTCATTTTGGTCATCTTTTGTTTTTTTGTGACATGAATGTATCGGAACTAAATATATATTTCCATTGGCATCAGTATTCCGAGTAAGATTTTCGTCGCTTGTTTGCATGGTGTGTTTCTCCACCAATGAGCGCGTACTATGATTATTTATCGCTGTTCTCACACTTTACCATTTTAGCAGCTTGCATATGCCATTGATATATGTGGAAAGCGCGCACTTGCGCCATTTCTGGTGTATAAGAATGATCATTCCTCCATTATCATCATTATCATCCTTTACTGATGAGCTCCAACAGGAAGCGAAACAGCTGTCTAGAGGCGTGGAGCAACATTATCTCTCAACGGAAGTGTCCTTGCTGGTGTCTGTATGGTTCGGCTGAAGAGCGCGTGGTTGTGATGAGTTGGGAATGCAATGAAATGATTGTATCGGTTTATTATTAATTTTGCCCATACAAGAGGCTTGGCAATGTAAAATAATTATGTGGTATCGTAATGTGTTTATATACGGTATTGTACATCATTTGTTCATACGGTATCGTACATCATGGTCCTATGAAAGCATCTCCGTAGAATTCTTTGGCAGTTTTTTTACATCAAAACAGGATGCAAATACGGCAATCGTTGTTGGTATATCCACCCCAGAGGTAGGTTCGGAAGAACTGAAGGTTGATTTGTTTTAAAACCTTTATGCCGTCGAATGTCTGGAATATTCTTGTTAACCTATCTTTTATAATTATATGTAACTAATAATATGTAAAGAGAAAAAGGACCTATACATCACTTGTTATGACTAAGGTAACTTATAATAGTTATTGAATTCTAGCTCACAAAACAGAGTCCATCTGATTCCCAGGTTTTGTATTTTCTATGTATTTTATGCTCACCAATTTGAAATAATATTTTTTTTCTCGTTTTTTTACACGAAAAAAGGCTGCAAATTCGGAGATCGTTGTTGGTATTTCCACCCGAAAGGTAGGTTCGGAAGAATTGAAGGTTGATTTGTTTTAAATCCGTAATGGCCTCGAATGTCTGGAATATTCTTGTCCTCTTGTTATCTATTAATTTGTGAAGAGAAAATGACCTATACGTCACTTGTTATGACTAAGGTAACTTATAATTCTAGCACACAAAACACTAAAGTCCCTCTGATTCCCAGGTTTTGTAGTTTCTATGTATTTACGCTCACCAATTTGATGGTATGGTATGGTATAAGTAAATTATCGTAAAGTAAATTATCGTATCCGTTCCCGAAGGGAACTCACGACGGCCGCTAACACCCGATAAACCCTAGCGGCAGATGCAGCGCCTAACGGTGGGGGTGAGTGGGTAAGTCTCACAACCACTGGCACAAGTGCCGAAAGCGACCCCATTAGCTGCATCCATGTATCCATGGTATGGTATGGTATTGATTTATTTGAATTCGGTATCTCAACAGTACATATAATTTATTATATTGTTGTTCCTCCAACATCTTTTCTGTTTCTCCCTGCAGAAGATAAGCCGGCCCAGTAAACTGTAATAGCCGACGCAGGGCCGTATTTCGGAGCCATGACATGCCCACAACGGACAGCGGCAATCACTACATCAACAACATGCGTGAACACATCAACATGAAGCAATCATCACTACAGAACAAATGCAGCCACCTCAACAACCATACCTAGCACCGCAACACGAGGAACACACTCATTGACAGGTTGATGAGCAGCCACCTCTCCCTGAACCTCTGTTGCTTCCGGCAGTATTCAACGCCGAGGATTAACTGCTGGCAAAGAGCCGATGGCAATTCCGTCATTGGTTTGTTAGGTCGTCATGTGGCTAATTCCAACTGTTTGTCGTGTTGCTGTCTGTTTGTCGTGATGTTGTCTATTGTTCAATATGTTCTTGTTTTTGTTTCGGTTGGATTAGACCCGTACATGTTATATGTACTTGTGCATGTGTATTCATTTTGTTTCGCTGTTCCTAAATAAAAATTATTTTGTCGAACTGATTTTTATGTTGCGAGAGCCACTGCTGACAGGAAGTAAGTGTCCCACTAAGAAGTATAGCAGGAACCACAATAATTTGCCGGCCTAAACAAACAAATTGTGTTCCGCTAATTTTGAATGTTGAATCTCGTTTTAGTGACGTGGAACTTCGAGTTTTATTTCATGACAACATATGTACAGCTAGACATCCAGGTCATGTGATGAAGGTGGACTTCAGGGGTTTGGTCGGTCTCTTCTTTGTTTATCATTCTAAGGAGGTCTTAGTTCATGAAGTTAAATGTACATCATTAATTATTCTTCTAAGTTCAAAAGCGTCGGGAATCAATCGAATTGCGATCAAAAGCACGAGCCAAACCGACAGATCAGAGAGCCTTAGATTGTGTTAAACAAGCGTGGACACGAATTCGGTGAAAAACATGGAAGGTAAAATAAGGTTATAAATGATGAACAAAAAACATTGCTTCCACCTAGTGTTTGCACAGCACTTCTCGGGAAACTCCGTTGTATAAATGAATAGAACATTCAAAAAGGTAATATTAAAGGGAAGCATAGTGAGAATAAACACCTATGCAAATGGTAATATCCCACAACTGCCGTGATAATAATAAAAAAACTGTGCAATGAACTACGAACTACACGTGCAAAAACTACACGTAGTATTCAAGATTATAACACTAGGGACCTTTCGCGTTAGCCACGAATCGAATGCGGAACGAAGTATTCTTTCGGCTCGTACTCGTTTCGTGGAAACAGATTCAGGGTTCTGTCAAGTCCCGGTTTCACTCAGTCGGTAGAGCAAGCGGTTACAGTAATGGATAATGGTAATCATACAGAATTGCACACTTATTCAGAAAGAGAGAGAAAGAGTTCTCAGGTAGTACACTGTAATCTAGCATGAAACTAATCTACAGGAAACTGATCTGCGGAGAGCTGGGCTTAATCGGCAAGAAAATAATCCGTAGGAAACTAGAAAGGCAGCAGCTTTTATAGGAGGAGTAAGTAAGCTAGCTTACGGTCCGGGGATACGTAGAGCAGAGGGAAGTAAGAAGAAAGGTCAAGCTGCAAACTAAAAAGTACATGTACATGTTGTGTGGGCAGAAGAATGGGAAAGGTCAGGACATGGCACCTGTGCGAGAGGAATACGTTTTAGAGGAAGAACTGAATAGAGGGTGTACAATACATCGTATACATGTGGGCGTGCAATACTAGACCTTATTCGATAACGTGACTTTTGGACTCGCCTCCAGGGATTTGTCATAAGCTAGGGCACGCGTACGAGAAACGAGTGGCAAGAAAGGCCCAGTTTGTACAAAGGAGTAGTAAAATACCGGTATTTATCTACTCCTATGTTCGCACACAGAGTCCACTGTGCACTGAGCGCAGATCTCTTGCCACTCCCTGGTTCCCGGGACCCCGGTTCACGTGATTGTGACGTTTATCGAATAGAGGTTATGCGAATGACGTCACGAGGAGCGCCAGGCGGCTGCGAGTGGCAGGGGTGGCAAAATGAAGTCGTTTCTGCTTGAGAGGAAAAGTAAAATTTGTTGTTGGTTGTCGACATATCGTTCCTCACTTTTATTTTGATTTCCGCTGGTGTCTCGCTTGCTGAAGTTTTTAGCCTTCAACATGCCGAAGAGTTTTGCAGCCGTCGGATGTAGCAATCGTGCCGATCCTGGAACGGCTGTGAAGTTTTACAAATTTCCTGTAGCGGACGAGCGGCGCAAACTATGGGTTGCGGCTATGAGACGAGAGAATTGGAAGCCAACTGACAGTAGCAGGATCTGTTCAGACCATTTCGTAGGCGCAGAGAAGAGCAACGATCCACTATCTCCCGCTTACGTTCCGAAACTTTTTGAACATGTCAGGACTCCTGTAAAGCGTAAAGCGGAGAGGGATTTGGAGGCATATGAACGCCGAGCGAAGCGGAAGCTGACGTTCGAGGAGAGCAAGACGCAGACACCAGTGAAAGTGTGCGCCTCCGGGAATGACTTCACAGAGGCAATGGCAGATTTGCCTGGTGCCTATGGTGCAGAGGTGGAGTCTGATCCTGTAGCAGTCTCCAGTGTCTCATCGCAGACTGACATGGATATGGAGCACTTGACGCGGCTGGAGGAGACAAACAACCGTTTGGTCCTGGAAAGCAAACGGACGCCAAACGCTCCAGGACAAGGTGACACCTTGTCAATCGAGTCGTTTGAGAAAGACAACGCGAAGGTGCTCTTCTACACTGGTTTGCAGTCTTTTGGGACCATGATGGGCATATTTGAACACGTGAGGAAGAGAGTTCCACAGCACCACCGCCACACGCTCTCCCTCTTCCAGCAGTTCTTGATTGTTCTTATGAAGCTTCGGCTGAATTGTCGGGACCAAGACTTGGCGTACAGATTCGGCATTCACCAGTCGACCATGTGCCGGATTTTCCAGCGCTGGATCCGGGTGATGCATGTGATGCTGGGACCACTTGTCAAATGGCCGGAAAGGGACGAACTGCGCAAAACTCTGCCACTTGAATTTCGTAAGCATTTCCCGGGCTGTGCTGTCATTATTGACTGCTTTGAAGTTTTTTGTGAACGACCTTCTGATCTGATGGCAAGAGCTCAAACGTACTCTCATTATAAAAGCCATAACACTGCAAAGTTTTTGATTGGCGTAGCGCCACAAGGTGTCATTACATTTATTTCGCATGCATGGGGCGGGAGAGCCTCAGACAAGTTCATTACAGAGCACTGCGGTGTGCTTAGTCACCTAAATCCGGGTGACCAGGTGCTGGTTGACCGTGGTTTCAATGTTGAAGACAGCGTTGGCATGTTCTGCGCAGAGTTGGTGATGCCCCCATTTACGAAGGGGAAGAAGCAACTCACCAGGCTGAAATTGGACAGGGCTCGACAAGTGTCAAGCGTCCGTATCCATGTGGAGCGAGCGATTGGAATGCTTCGCCAGAAATACACGATCCTCTCTGGCACTTTGCCCATTGCCTTCCTCATGCATGACGATAAAGCTACATCATGTGCATTCATTGACAAGGTTGTCACCGTCTGCTGTGCTCTGTGCAACTGTTGTGAGTCCGTCGTACCTTTCGAGTAAATTATATCATGCCGCTTTGTCAGCTGTAATGATTGCTATATTATTATTATTATTATTGTAGAAGAGAAAAGGACATATGGATACGAGTTAAGAGTCCGAGTTTCAAATTATTATTATTCATATTAATTATTAACCCTTTCCCTCAAACCAGTGAATATTATTCTGCAGTTGCATGCGCATGTGTTCACCTCATTGACCTCGCTTGTTCCTAGTTTCTTTTGTCTGGCTAGCCAAGCTTGCTTGGTTATGGCAACGCCAACAGACTTATGATAATAGTAATAATAATGGCTTCTATCATCACTCACGACATGCCTCCGTTTCTTGTTGCGCGATGTACCATCAGATGTAGTATGCCCAGCACCAAAGAACAACTCAACTTATGCCAACATCACCCGGAAGAGACGTAAAAGAGCGAAGTGTTTGGTGTGTAATGATGGAGTTCCTCTGCTCACATGCATAAGCAGTGAGTGGTCTTCGCGCATGTCCTGGGACCCACAAATACGAATCAGCATTATGGTCCTTCAGAGATACATGCAAGCAAAGAAATACAAGAAAGGTAACGGAAATCGTTGTGAAAGCCCAGCCACCGATTGTATGCACACACGCGGCAAGTGCACCAGCAAGTACCGTGGAAGGCACAGCAGAACAAAAGTTGAAAATGCAACTCTAGAAATACCAGAATAGCAGGCTCCATGAATATAATCACTTCTCAAATGCTTGAGACTTGGATTTACAAATGCTACGACAAAAAATGACTATGTGCATGGAAAGTTGGTTGCACCCCATACTAGAGGTCGAGCTTTTCTGCCGGCTTGACTGGACATTTGACTGGCTCACGACTGCCATTCAGAAACTTGACAAACTCACGACTTCCATCCAGACACTTGACTGACTCACAACTGCAATCCAGAGCAGAGAAGAAGTCCCTCGAGCCCTCCTTCCGGCAAACCTGCAAGAAAGCACCACTCCCTGCTCAATACACAGGGTTTCGGGGAATTCACCCCTCATGCAGTTGAGCTTGAGTAGGCTGACGAACGTTGTGCTTAGCGACCAACATTCCTATAAACTTGTCGCCGAAGTCGCTACCACTGTAATTGTACATGCATATCATTATTTAGTGGCAGATTTGATCTTGCGACACTCCGGGCAGGTCCAGTTCTTGCGCTTTAGCTTACTCTTCAGCTGCAAACAAGCCATGTGGAACAAACGAATACTGCAATCGTTGTTGGAACATCGCAGTACCTCGCCAGCCTTCACAGACTTGCAGTAGCAAAACTCCGGAGGGCCTTCTTGATCCGCAGTAGATGTTGTACTGGCAGCACCAAGTGGTTCCGAGGCTGATGTAGCCGCTGAAGACGCATCGGCAGAAAGAGTGGAGAACGTCTTAGTGAACCACTTCCCAACAAGCTCTGGGAGAACAGCACACTGGAAGAATTTCTTGGCACCTGCTACCGCTTCATGGATGAAATCTGTGTTTGCAGAGATACGCTCCACAAACAGCTGACCTTCATTCCACACAACAAAGTCACAGTACTGCACCTTACACACCAGCATCTGTAGCTGTACTTGATAGTAGTACATGTGGTCTTGCTTAAGATGGAGTGCCCCGCCGGACTTTACTAGACAGAACTTCCCTGAATCGGCAGCATCATGCAGGCTACTGTCTCGGCACCCGTACGGGCACTTCACTTCCACCACGCCGTTGCCACAGCAGGAGCACTGCACAAGGGAGTCGGGAGTAGCGCCAAGATATGGATAGTCCGGATGAATTACAAAGCCACTGGGCAGTACTTCAACCTTCTGATTTGTTGCACTGGCATGTTCACTATAGTTGTCAATTGCCTTCTGCTCGTGATCACATCCCCATTGTGTGGCTTTGCTACGAAACTTGTGTGCCTCAGGGTAACACACAGAGTGGACTAAGGACGCAGAGGGCTGGCTAATATCCGTGCGAACAGCAGACTTCAACTTTGAAGCTGTGATCCGGCCGGCGCGAAATTCAAACCAGGCCTTGGAATCTGCCTGGTTCCGCGTAGCCTGTTCCACAGCGCGTGCTTCCTCCTCTGAAACACAGACCGCTGGAAATACTGCCTCGCAACGAACGAGCAGGTCCCCAAAACTAGCATCCAGCATGACTGGTTCGTACAATAAATCCAAAATGGGTGGATATCCCTCGGGCTTGGAAGGTACGTACCTATCGCAGAACCCGGGAACAAGGGAGAGTAATGACGGTTTACCGGCTTGACATAAATTTCCATATAGTTCACCCAGCTCAGCACTGGATGGTTGCTTAATATCAGCAGGGACCTTCTCCTCCGACCTACGGCGCTTGCTCCCATGCTGTTTAGTGTCGGGTGCAGTGAAGTTTATGTCACGAATCCTGGTATACTCCACCTCCTTCATTGAAGGAGTTGACCATTGGCACGGCAATGAAGTGCTTCCTGTGTTCTGAATCAGCTGCGTTCGAGAATACAGGCTGAACAACAGTGCAGCAACGTGAGAACAAGACTCACCAAGACCAGCCATGCAGGTGCAGTGTGCACAAATCACGCTACCGTCGTTTTGCGCAACAATCCAGGGTTGCAGATGGGTGCCGGAAACTGACTGGGAATGGCGGACTTTGGCGATGACAAACTTGCTGTCACATGTGTCAGATTCGGACGCTGGAAACGCACGAACATCGCCGACCCAGCCACTGACAAGGTATTTGTAGCCTTCCAAGCTCTTGTAGGCCTTGAGCTGCTCCTTGGTGTAGGGGCTGGGCGCGTTGACCAAGAAATTGTAAATATCGGGATAGTCTACAAGTGGAAATTTATCTTCCTCTAAAAAAATACTTCTGGGCAGGTACGGATCACTCGAGTCTGGTGCAACGCGCTCGAGCTTTTCACGGTACCGGCATTTGCTGGAGTCATCTAACTCGTCATACACTTTTGAAAACTTAGGAGAAGTCATGGCCACTGATTCAGCGTTCGTACAATAGTCCTTTGTAAAGAACAGAAGAGGAACGTAACAGCGATACAGGAAATTTCCTTCGTGAAATTATTCCAGGCACATGTACTTCTTTTGAACTTTTCATCTCTTTTGCCACCCCTGCGGAGCGCGGCCGCTTTGGCCGCCTGCACACCGCCTGCACGTGATCCGTTCGCATAACCTCTATCTCTTAATTTGCTAAATCCTATGGTGAGAAGGAGAGCTCTGTGCCAGAACTTTGCAGCCTAGAGAGCGTGTGTGGGCTGTGTGTTTACCGCCATATTGCCAGGTGTGTCTTTACCACCATATTTATCAATATAGGATTTTGGTCATATTTTTCAACTCAAAATGGGTGTGGCATGAGCATAGGGAAACGTATGTGACCAATTCTTCCGCGTTAGGTCTTAGTCGATATGGAGAGTTGAATAAGATATATTTTTCAAATACTAACATCTAAGGCTCATCTCCTTGCGCAATATTTCTACTGGACCTTGTTTATCCTTAAAATTGGTAGTTTCACGACGGCATGTGCGATATGTCGTCATGAAACCACCCCGTGCCACACCTGTTATGTTCTTTTGCACATTCACTGCTTCAGTCCTTCCCATGACACCAGCTGAACAATGCTGCTCAAAATTCCAATCCTTGCTCAAAATGGGTATTCATGATGTCCTATGAATCAGAAAAAGTAAACATTCATGCCTCAAACATATTTACAGCTTCTAATAAAACCATTATGCTCTTATTATCAGTCATGAATGACTCATGATGACCAATAACAACGGCATAAAGGTCACGCATTTTCAAATCCTATATATAGGACTTTTGCCCAGCAAATTAAGAGATAAGGTCTATACCAGGAGGACAACTGTTGAAAGCAGTGTCTGCTCCAGCGCCGGGTGAGCCGGGTAATCCACCCGGTTGGGCGGCGCTTGGACCCGGTTGAAAATATAGTACCGGGCACCTGTGACCCGGTAGGTAGTTACTACTTAGTAGTTTCTGTGTTCAAGTACATGTAGAATCAGTGACATAATCATTACGTATACATGTACACTGCCTAACAGCTGTACATGACTAGTCGACTGCACTGTTGAAAAAGCTGGCCAGGTACATGGTTTGATCAGGCTCGTGTGACATTTGACACCTCTGAGTAGCCTGCATGCATGCAGTGCAAGGGCTGGCTGATCTTCAAACACAGGTAGATCTACACCTAAACCATTTTAACACATCTGAAGCGATCTAGCACATGCACAGCTAGCACAGTATTGTACATTTTGAGAAAATGTGCGAACTGTCATTTTTTCTATTGGAAAAGGCCGCTACCCCCCCCCCCCACTACCCCCGTTTCGAAATGTGTTACGTTTGGAAACAAAGTGCGAACTTATGAGATGCTCCCTAAAATAAAAACCAACACTTAGCGCCGTAGTTTCATCCTGTTTTAGCGAAAAAGATCTACAACCAATTTGTCAGCGATGCTCCCGGCGGACAACGACGCCCGATACCGTATGGGCACAAGTTGAGCACTTGCCCGATACCAGTACATACGTGAACTGATGGACAAGACAATGTTTTTAAAGGGGAACTACACCCAAAAATCAAAACTTCATGGTCCGTAGAGTTTTGGACGCTGAGTCGAATGGTGAAGGTCCCACTTCGATCCGACCAAGCGTTCTTGAGATATATCAGTTTGCAATTGTCCTTTTCGGGTCCGTGCCGTGACGTCACAAACCCGTGACGTCATTGAGACTTGGTGATCCTTTGGCCAGATCCAGAAACACTGGGATTTCGCATCTTCTTTCTGTTTGTCCGTGGAAGAAGAGGGTATTTGTGTCATCATGGCTTCTGGCTGTGTTGTTGGCTACTATAATCTTACTGGTAACCCCCCTGGGATGAACCTGCACCAATTTCTGAAGGATTGTGCTTGGCACAGGCCGAGCAGTGCACCATAGCAGCTATCAAGCGACATAATTATTTGCTTGACAATTTAGGGACTACAATGTAAATCCTTCGCGTGTGTTCCAGCCATTTGGCAGAGGAGGATTTTCAGGAGGAATATTATGCACTCATCCGATGCGGACGCTGGTGGATGAAACTGTGGCGCGTCCTTTTTCGCACGCCACACTGTGAAGTGTCAGTCGAAAAGCGGAGGTGAGTGCAATATTTCAAAAACACTAGCTACTGTATGTAGTTCTTTCTTTTCCAAAGCATTTGTAGAATTGTTTTGGACTACATCACTACGAAATGTGAAGCTTTCCGAAACCGGCCTGATGAGGTGGACGGCAGTAGATCTCCTGTTTCCCTAGGCTATACTGCGTGCGATCGATGAACCTGTCTGCAATTGCTGTTCTTGATTCTACAGGAAGAAGATCAAGAGCGGCTGTACCATCGGTCGCAGTGACTCACTGTTGAGCTACGACCACTGCCACCGCCCAAAGGTTATAGGAAGGACTGTTTGCAGCGCCAGCGCCTCTAGCTGGCATGTTTTTTCCTGTATGAACACACAGTATGTACTGCTGATAAGCTACATCACGCAATGACCCGCAGTTCAAGGAGAGAAGATAGTCCACATACCGGCAACGGTGTACACCTATTCGGGAACTCGTTGGGTTTTCTCAGTATGGATGCAGATGAGAGCCAGACATTATTATTATTGTGTGTATGCGTGCAAGCGCGCGAGTGTGTGTGTGCGCGCGCACGCGCGTGAGTGTGCGCGCACGAGCGTGAGTGTGTGCGTGCGCGCGCCCGTGCGTGAGTGTGTTTGCGCGCACGCGCGTGAGAGACAGACATTATTATTATTGTGTGTGTGGGTGCGCGCGCGCGCGAGTGTGTGTGTGCGCGCGCACGCGCGTGACACTGAGTGTGTGCGCGCGTGAGTGTGTGTGTGTGCATGCACTTGCGTGAGTGTGTGTGTGTGCGCGCACATGCGTGTGCTGTTGTGTAATGTAATATAACATTCCAAAGATATTCACGTCATCTATTCTGTGTCCTCCTTTATGTCATTCTCTCCCCCTTGCGGGAGGGACATGGAATGACAAGTAGTAGATGCATTGCCGTTAGTGATCCTGAGGGATGTGTGGGTATGCAACCAAGTGCATGAGTGCGCGCATGTGTGCGTGCACGAGCATGTGCACAGGCACTTGTCTGCTTATGCACTCGTGTGCGCACGCGCTTGTGAAATTGCGTGTCTGCGTGCGTGAGCATGTGTGACTACTATACTATGATTATTGTGCCCACCAAGGTGAGCACATGTGCGTGCGTGTGTGTGGGGCGCAGGCGGATATGTGCACACATTTTAGAATGATAATCAAGAAGGACAGAGCTGTTCCGGTAATGCAGTCATGAGACACCACAGTAGGGCAAAACGCACTCAATATGCGACTGTGCTGCTGCTGCTGCTGCTGCTACTGCTGCTGCTGCTAGAGTGCACAGCGTAATTGTTGGTACACAGCTACGTGAAATACAAGAGAACGTCTCAGCATTCTGTAAAGACTAAGTGATAATGCAAAATGTGAGAATGTATTTCGCCACAATACGAATTGAGTGCAGTCCACTTATGTGAGATAAAGCACAAGTGAACCGATACACATTGCACGACTTGCACGGAGATAATGCTAGCCATGTTACGCAGCAAACTCCATGTACAGGAGTACGAGTGAGGAGACTATTGATCTGAGTACTGTGCGAATACAAAATTTCACACAATTTACGATATGAAGAGAACGATTCGATTTGTGAGCATTACGTAGGACTATACTGTGAAAACACTTACGGATTGTCAGGGTTGTCTGAGCTGGTTTGGCTGCCGCTTCATTTCGAAATAGCCCAGCCAACCGGTTGCCAGATGTTGCTGATGGAGAGCGACTTCTCCTCTGCAGTAATTTCTGCTTCATCCACATTTACAGCCCGAATGGAAGCCACCGCTTGCGCTGCCATATCCTTTCCTGAAAATTTCGGCTCATGCCCGAAGCCAAACATTTTCAGCTCAGGCTCTGAGCTTTCAAGCTCGTCTGATACGTCGGAATCGCTCATGGTGAGGACGTCTTTGTCAGAACTATTCCTTTCACATACCAAAATACCTGTACTTCTGAGCTTGGCCCAGGCAAGCGAGTCTCAATGACGTAGAAGGGCGTGTTGGGGGTGTGTCGCGGCCGCATGACGTCATGGCGCGTCCCCCGAAAGTACAATTTAAACCGATGATATCTCAGGAACGCTTGGTCGGATCGAAGTGGGACCTTCACCATTCGACTCAGCGTCCAAAACTCTACGGACCATGAAGTTTTGATTTTTGGGTGTAGTTCCCCTTTAACAACTTTGGCTCTGTCATTCTGCGTACACAGCATTTTTCCTTGATTCCTGGCACGCGTGGACGCGCGTACGCCAAGACACCAACTGCATTCGTAGCTACCATGGAAATTGGCATGACGAACTGCGAACTGTTAGATAGGAATACATACAATACAATTACATGTATGACATGCACATGTACTTGACTTGTTACACCAGCCTCACCTTCTATCCTCTTTTACGTGCACTACTAATACTAATACTTTACGCTGTATTCATGTATTGTTCCCACACACTTTCGAGGTCGACCTTAGATTGCACACCGGAGACCTTTTGATGCATTTCACTTTCAGCCGCCCTTTTAGTAGTCTACAATAACAGCTGGACATACATGTACATCCTAATGCCCCCTTTTCAGCGTCTGCTCCAGGATTGTAGGACAGCCGGGTACACGTGTACCTGGCGCACCCATTTCAACCGGGTCTGAGCCGGGTACACATGTACTTGGCTCTGTATCAAATTGTACCAGCCGAGTCACATGCTTTAACTGGTTGGTTTATTTTAATTCGGACAATAAACGGGAACTAGGCCCAATGATATAACGGCGAATGGATAAGCCGCATTTAGAAAAGAGAGGACAGGAATTAGAAAATTTCGAAAGAAGAAGAAGTATCTGACACATACAAGCGATGTAGTCAGTCCTTTCAAAGTTCTAAAGCAGGGGGTCTTAAAATTATACGACTCCCTGTTCGAAAGTGTAAAGTACCAAGTTACTTGTAAGTACTAGTACAGTCAGTACATGTAGTAGATCTACTACACTAGCAATTTTTTTTTGTTACGGGGTAACGGCCTCTTTTACGGGCAAAATAAAGTCATGTAGACGTGAAAAAAATTGAGATACCATGAAAGTTAAAATAGAATTTTATTCATGTACAATACATTGGGAAACTCAAAGAAATTCCACGTAAAACGGACGGAATTCAGTTTTCAATGGCCGATGCCTACCCCAGCACCATCCTGCGTCGACAGGCCTGTCAGGCGCCTTCTAGACCCGCGTAGCCGGAGGTCGACTGCATGGATCACTGCAAATTGGCTGCGAACTCGCACCCAAGCCATGATGATAGAAAATGGCTTGTCCCACTTGAGGGCGAGGCGACCAGCAAGTCGCTTCTGATAGCTGGCGTATTCGCGATTTAGCACCCCATCCGTGGAACAAGCCAGTGGTGTGAACGACCCACGGAGGTCCTCGGAGGCCTGACGATACTTCTTTTTCTTCGCGTTAGCAGCGCGGTTGGAAGTAGCTTCCCAGGATGAATGGGAGTAACTGGGTGCGTTTGCATCAATGATGCGATTATCAAAAAACGCCACCCTGTTATCCTCCCACACACCAAGGGCAAGCCAATCGGCCCGAAGAGCAGGCTGCCCCGTCCGATCACCCTCCGGCACCATGATCGGCTCGACGACAACACCACCGAATGCCATATCAGCTAGCTTTGCATCGCTATCACGCAGATCATTGTGGCCTCGCTTGATAAGTCCACCTTTCGGGCAGTCAAGGCCATGCTGGAGAGAGAAAGGCTTTCCGCAACCATCACATTGCGCTGGCAGGGCAAGCGGCTGCCGACCATAGCGGATGGCAAGTTGATCGCGGAATTCTGTACTCGACAGATCATACCCCTCGCGCTTCAGGGGAAACACCGTAAGCCATCCGGAGGCATTTCCCCGTTTGATGCGGGAGAGGGTGCGCTCCTCAAGCTGTGGCAGGTCACTGAGAATTGATTGGCTGATTTCAGCGGATATCACATCTCGTTCCCTGCTGATTTGGCTTGTGATGCGGCGACAGTGAACGCTGTGGTCATTTACGTTTACGGGGTTACCAGATTGGATTGAGTTGCGCAGGATGTCAGTAGCGTTTCTCGAATTCTGGTAAGCCTGGGGTGCTGTGTGGACAGGATCGGCCAAAGCAAGCCACCATACTTGACTGGCAGGGTGAGGAGCTGGTGTTCCCGAGGAAGAACCTCCCGTCCAAGGATGGCTGGGGCAAATTGCTCCAGGATGACGTCTCGAAGCGGAGCAAACTCCTCCTCAAGACCCTGGACAACACGCTGCAGGTATGACCACTCACATGAGAGCGAGCGATTCAACGCACAATACGCCGACTGGGGGTATTTCCTGGCAGCAGCGGCAAGGCAATTGACACTGCTCACCCACGTCTCCACTCTCTCCTTGACAAACGATCTCACTCCGTCAGGTTCACCGATACAGCCTCCTAGAAAACGGGCGGATGTGGCTACTTGGATGTTCAGATCCCCAAAGATATCATTAGCTTGCTGAACGAGATCCGGGGAAACAATAATGATACTCTTTGTCGGCTCAACTTGGTATCCGAAAGCTTCACCCTGATCGATAAGGCGGTCTAGCCACTTCCTGATGTGGCGCAACCGTCCCGCACAAGAAGAATCATCAGCGTACCAGTTTTGGGTGTGCTGGCTGGGTTCCTTCAAACTCTCAATCAGAGGGTGCAGACCAATGGCATACATTAGCATAGCCAGGGGACATCCCTGAGTAGTACCTTCCCGGCTGAGAAGGGTATGGACCTCGGATGTACAGGAACCTTTCAAGATGATCACAGCGTACCCACGGTAGGCGTTGAATAGAAACCTTGCGCATCTCGGCCAGAGCACCCGGCAGTTCCATAGGGCTGCGGGACGGCTTAGCGAGTTAAATGCATTAGCTGCATCGACAAGAAGGAGTCCTTCAGTGTCATCCTCGGTGAAAACGTCGCTCATAGCATGAACAGCTGCCTCAATCCCAGCTTTTGCACCCGAGCATAGCTGGTCAGCCCCACAGACCTCCTGGACATCAATTCCCGTAGCAAGGGCCATGGCCTTTGCCTCAATGCGCTGCCTGCATTCGCCCACTCCGATTGGCCGCACTCCTGGTAGCTTGTCCAGTGCAATGCCTCTCCGAGCAAGGAATGCTCGCATGTTGCACCAGGGCACGATTCCATTTGCATGTCGACGGGTTGAGGCGGCCACAGCTTCCCGCAGGCGACTGCTGGCGTTGCCATGGGATAGCAAGAACGTTCTCCATTGCTCAGAGTTGGTCCCACTGGGACCGGCACTGCCGAAGAGTCGACGGGCCACCTGTTCAATCATTGCACCAGTGATATGAACATCCTCCAGCAGGGGCAGATCCTCGCACTCAAGGAATGCTCTTGGATCGGCGGGTTGTTGCTCCACACTAGCAAAACATTCATATCCATGTATGAGGCATGGACATGTACGGAACATCAACACAGAAAATGTGCGATAAAACTTTCGAATACTGTTGGAATTGCCGAAATATGGCAAATCAGAATATGCTCAAATCTTGTGACTATTCCTAGTTTTTCTTCCTTTTCTGTTTGCCGTAAACCTTTGATTTGTAATATTGATGAGGTACCATAATGGCCAGTACGTACAGGGCATACGTAGAACGGCCCACCAGTGTCATTTGACACCTGCACTAAAAAGCCATTGTTGCAGCTAGATGGAAACAATGTGAACACATATCGAAGATCTCGGCCATATTGAGTGGCTCGTATGCCAACCAGACAAAAGAAGGGTGCATGGGCAGGAAAATTGCTGAATACAGGACGGAATACTATGATCAACATACGACCGTCGGGCGAGAATCGCGAATTTGGGGCTGGTTAATAGGGGGAGTAATACGTAGCCGAGTGGAGGAGGAAAGAAAGAGAAGGCAACAAAGGAACTTACTCCGGTGCACACCTGGAGAAAAACTCTTCTTCACAGTTTTGTTGTTATTGCAGTTGCAGTTGCAGTTACAGTTGCAGTTGTAATTGTAATTGTAAAGAAATAAGTAAAGTACAGCAGCTTCTATAGGGCGAGAGGAGAGTAGAGGACATGCATGGGTGAAAGTATACCAGCCAGTTTGATCGTAGGGTTTATACCCGAACCAGGATAGAAGGTACCGAGTGAACAGTATAAAAGGCCGAGCCTGGAACTGAAATATTTGTCTTGTCCATCGGTTCATGCATATAGCGGTATCGGACAAGTGCTCTACTTGTGTTTATGCGATATCGTACATCATGGGCCTACGGAAGCATCTCCGCAGACTTTTTTGGATGCAAATACGGCGATCGTTGTTGGCATTTCCACCCGAAAGGTAGGTTCGGAAGGATTGAAGGTTGATTTGTTTTAAATCCGTAATGCCGTCGAATATCTGGAATATTATTATCAACTTAATATTTATAAAAAGGACCTATACATCACTTGTTATGACTAAGGTAACTTATAATAGTTCTTGAATTCTAGCACATAAAACTGTCGAGTCCCTCTGATTTCCTTGTTTTCTATTTTCTATGTATTTATGCTCACCTATTCTGTTTCTACCTGCAGAAGATAAGCCGGCTCAGTAAACTGTTATAGCCGAAGGAATGCCGGATTTCGGAGCCATAGCATGCCCAAAACGGACAACAGCATACGTGAACACATCAACATGAAGCAATCGTCAATACAGAACAAATGCAGCCACATCTCTCTGAACCTCTGTTGCTTCCGGCAGTATTCAACGCCGAGGATTAACTGCTGGCGAAGAGTCGAAGGCAATTCCGTCATTGGTTTGTTAGGTCGTCGTGTGGCTAATTCCAACTGTTTGTCGTGTTGCTGTCTGTTTGCGGTGATGTTGTCTCTTGTTCAAGATGTTATTGTTTTTGTTTCGGTTGGATTAGACCCGTACATGTACTTGTACATGTGTGTTAATTTTGTTTCTATGTTCCTTAATAACAATTATTTTGTCGAACATGATTTTTATGTTACGAGTGCTACTCCTGACAGGAAGAACGTGTGCAACTAATAAGTACAGCTGGGACCACAATAATCCGCGATATTCATGTTAAAACAAAATGGCGTCACGATTTATTGAAAGTGGTATAGTTGGTTGTACGAGTGTTCAAACCCATTTGAACTAAGTCTTCATACTGTTCGTCTTCTTTTTGACATGCTCTCTTTCCATCGTCATTAGCTTTTGTTTGTTGTGAGCTGTTTTGGCTTTCTCCTGTACCTCTGGGGGATGCCAAGTGATGGTTTTGAGAGGCTGGTGATGGCTGTGAGCGAGAGTTTGCCGAGCGGCGTCGTCCTCGCTGTAGCCATGAAAATACTAGTTACTGCGCACCTGGCAGATATCACAACACGTCGGAGCGTCCAGGAGCAAAAAAATCTTGGGTTTTCACTGGAATCTAGTCCCTCCAGCATCGTGTAGCCCACCGTCGGTGAATGGCGGTCCAGAGAGGTCGAACCTGGTCTTCTGCAGCACCTCGCAGTCCTGCGAGGCACACCGTGTACGCCTGCCATGTATTGTACAAATAAAACTCATGCAGTAGTGGACTCTACAGTGATCAGTCTCAGCCTGTATGCTGCAAAAGACACAGGAAATGTGACTGGTGTCTGTACACTCAGTGACTGGACGCCAACACCCCAGTCTTCTCCTGCAGGATCTATTTTGACATTGACATTATGCAGTAGGTCGGGATTGACCTGGTTTGGAAGCTATCGTAATAGTATCTGCCTGGTTGGATTTAGCAGGTTGGCGTTTGCTCGTCGTCCAGTCCGGAATTTTCTTGTAACTCACGGTGGAGTACGCGCAGGGTTGGTGATCATCCCTGTTCACTTCAATATTATCAAACACAACTAGGGATCTCAGCGCGTGCAGTGCGCAGGGTGTTTGCGCATACATTGCGTCATCGAGTTTTGAGTGCAGCTCGCGGACACAGCAGAAAATGGCGACGGTCGATTTTCGACACTAGCGGACGCGGTGGACACTAGCGGAATCGTCATCTTCATCGTCGTTCGAACATACTTTGTAATTCCCGCCGAAGGACAGCGTGGCCAAGGCGATATCGCCCCGGTCGATTTTCCTATAAATTGCCATGCGGCAAGAACCCACTTCAGAGAGGATTCAGTCAAAAATTCAGACGTTTTCTCCGGTTAGATTGTCCTAACTTCGATTTTCAGTGCATCAGCCATCGCGAACATCGCCGCCATTATCACTCAGAGAGAAGACATCGCGCTCAGTAGAAGACTGAGGTGTTCACGCTGCGTCCAAGAGTGAAAGATTGTGCTCTTTGACCCTCCATAGTTCCTCTGAGAGAGTGTCTGGGAGCTTGGAGATGGCCGTAGAACGTGCTTTCCTGGACGCAATATTCAGCCATTTCTACTGTCTTCTTCAACTTGATTTATTTCGAAAAAAATGTTCTTTTCCACGATTTCTGCACTGGACGCGTTTGGGATCGAAAATCTCACCTGCGCAGACTGGCTGCGCAGTTCACGCGCTGAGATCCCTAACACAACGTTCCCTTTGTCACTCATCTTATCCTAAGTACTGAATTTGCTGACAATATTGCACCACACTTGTCACAACCTACCGTCACTGCTGGCTGTGGCGACTGGTTCGTCAATGGCGGTGACCAGGCTGACTGACTAGCTTCGAGACAGCGGCCTCGTTGTCAACCCCCGCGACAGCCTAAAGGTTGATTTTATCGATCCAGCCTCAGCGCCATGTTGACGATGCCCTAGTGACTGTATGTCATGGATGGCCTTGCCATCAGCGGTCATTGCCGTCCACCTTGGTGCAGCCCTCAACAACTGGCTCAGCCCATGGGAGTCTCAAGTGGACAAAGTTGTTGCCAAAGTAGCTCAGAAGATTGGTGCATCGTGGTGTAGGTGAGCACATAACTAAGACTTCCCAGAGCCTATTTGTCCAGGCTGCGATACTATGTGACATGCTGTACTGCACATTCTTTTCAGCACTGCAAGGCCGCCAGCTGGACCGACTGCAGGGGCCGCGCACATGTAGGCCGCCTGTTGCCAGTGCAGCATTCTGGAACGTTCCTTCCTTCTGAGATCCGTGGAATAATAACTTTCTTTGCTTCAAAGCAAGTTGCTTACCTTTCTGTTGTGCTCCCAGTGTCCTTACAACAATAACCTACAGCAATGTTTTATTTTCCTGTCCATTCCCCAACCAATGAATACTACAATGTCAATTCTATTTCTGAATACTTTAGTGTGTGCACGCGCACGCACGTGTGTGTGTGTATAGTCACTCGCCACTCGAAGTTCTGTTCCCCATTACTGGAACACTGCCTGTTCTTTCAGGACCTGCCATCATCTGCGGATGGGCATTCAATGATTGTATTGTGTGTGTGTGTGTTTTATTCAGAATCAGATCCGCTATCGTTGCTAAGTAGTATAAGAGAAAATCTGTGGGTTCACATCCAGTGCATTTGTAGATTTACGTGCTTTTCTCGCCACGGGCGCATACATGGGACATTGTGTGTGTGTGTGTGCGTCTGTGTGTATGGGGATATTGTCTGTATCGGCTTTTGGTACTAATGCATGTGTGAATATTAAATTGTTCGGTTCTGTGCATGCTATTGCTATGTTGTATATTATTGTATGTATGTGTGCATTTCCACGAACAGTGTAGATGAGCGTGGAGAGAGCATTCATCCCTCATCAACCACTTCCCCTTGGGCAATTTACAAGCGCTAGCAAAACAGCCAGCTACGTCCTCAATTGGCCAGAACTATACACCGGCAGATAGTAGAGCACCTCTTCTAGCGCTGAGGACATGTTCCCCATCTTCCTTTTGGGGTTTTCTTGAAATAAACTTTTTTGAATTTCTCCACTCGACCATGCTGAAGTACGCCCAAAGTCATACCAGCGCAGGAAAGCTCGCCCCTTCGCGACGTCTCCTCAGCAATTTCTACTCCAACACTACTCCCAAAGCCACAGAACAATGTGAAGTGTTGACTCTGACAAGGAAAAGCAGCGGTGATCACTTGTCACTCCAAACAACAAGCTTCTCCTTGCGCCACCAATAATTTTTTGTGTGACTGTTGATGCAAAAGTGACTGAAGGCCTGAGCGCAGTTTTTGAATTTTATTGCAAGATGCACGGTGAAATCACGTGTCTGTTGACGCAAGAATGCCAAGTCGCGTGGCCCACGACTCACGAGATTTCAGAGTCACCTTTGTCAATTGCGCTTTTATACTCGCCTTGAACGCCCGTTGGTCTGGAAGTGATCACACTTGTGTTGTTCCTGCGCTCAAGAACACGCTGACCGTGTTGTAGGCGTACGAACCGGGACTTTCCCTGACCATGTAGGTCGAAGACCAGTGAAATGATGATGAAATCACATTCTTTATTACGTAAGAAATCTGTCCTGCAGTTCACGTGACAAGTGCTTGCAGCCAGTGCTGCTCGCAGTCAACACAAAGGGACCGAGCTAGCCGCCTTTGTCGAGCATCGACATGAAAACAAGGGACTTTTACTGTTGGACAATGTTCGGGATTCAAGTGTGATAGACGAATAACTCTCCATGCTGTAGGGGGCATTTTTCAACGGCTTGCTGCGATTGCAACACTCCTAGGACAGTTTGTTGGGGCTCTCAGCAGTTCAAGCAGGAAATGAAGCTCATCGTACCTCTACCATCATGGTCTGTTCCGAGTAGCGTTCCAGGCATATTCTTGATCGATGGCTAGCGCTGCGTATCGTGATGCAGGAAGCGTCATCCTACGTCACAGAGCACGCGATCTCACCGTGCATCTTGCAAAAAAATTCAAAAACTGCGCTCAGGCCTTCAGTCACTTTTGCATCAACAGTTGCACAAAACATTATTGGTGGCGCAAGGAGAAGCTTGTCGTTTGGAGTGACAAGTGATCACCGCTGCTTTTCCTTGTCAGAGTCAACACTACACTTTGTTCTGCGGCTTTGGGAGTAGTGTTGGAGTAGAAATTGCTGAGGAGACGTCGCGGAAGGGCGAGCTTTCCTGCGCAGGTATGACTTTGGGCGTATTTCAGCATGGTCGAGTGGAAAAATTCAAAAAAGTTTATCTCAAGAAAACCCCAAAAGGAAGAGGCGGGACATGTCCTCCAAGGGCGAGCTTTCCTGCGCATGTATTACTTTGGGCGTATTTCAGCATGGTCGAGTGGAAAAATTCAAAAAAGTTTATTTCAAGAAAGCCCCAAAAGGAAGATGGGGGACATGTCCTCAGCGCTAGAAGAGGTGTTCTACTATCTGACGGTGTATAGTTCTGGCCAATTGAGGACGTAGCTGGCTGTTTTGCCAGCGCTTGTTAATTGGCTATTTTCAAGACGATCATTTGTGGCGTCAGGGGGTGATGGACCTCGTCTTCTGGGATGCTGGCGTGGCTAAGCGGTACTGCTCCAGGAACTCTTGGTGAGAAGGCAGTCTTGCCTGTTCATATGGTGAAGTAAAATAAAGAAACAACAACAACTCTTCTAAGGTGAGGCAATGTTGGCTTGATGGAGTTTTGTTCATAGCTTGTTCGTACACGCTGTGGCGTGGCTCGTTTCTAGACCCATAAATAATGTGATATTTCGGCCATTTTTGAGGGGTATGCAAATTTCAAGGCTCCCTTCAGAAACTTTTTCAAGGGCTTTGCACAATCGATCCACACCCCAAAGAAAACCTACCTGCAAATCTTGAGCGAAATCGGAGAGATCCACTTGCACACATACTTTGGTATTCTCAGACATGCTCTCTTAATACATGGCGACTACCGAGCTCGTCCTCTGTGCCATTGCAATTTTCAAACCCTTGCCTGGAAACGAGCAGCACATTCTGTGTATACATTGCTTGACACCTAATAGTCAACTAGACTCTGAAGTCGTTCCTTGGCATGGTCAAGTTAATGAATAAACCATCATCGTTGAGGTAATGTGAATCGCTCCAGTGGTCAATTGTGCAATCGGTTCGGCTCACGTTCTCATTCTTCTGATTCTGATCTCATTCCTAGACCACGCTAGCACTGCGCATGCACAACATTCACTTCACAGTCACTCTCACACAGACGGAAGCAGATTCTCACACTCTGACTATGCGTAGTCTTGCATGCAGCACATACCATAATCATCACACATCACACTATACCCACATGCACATCAGACCAAATAGGACACCAGACATTGGACTCCACGAGACCAAAACCAAATACAACGCCATGCGCAAACAATAGTGGAACGGAATTTCGCAACACAGACCTTTTTTAAACAGAAAAATAATAAGGCACCCATTTTTATAGTGCAGGGGATGGCCCACGCCTGGTAAAAAGAATAAACAGAAAAAACAGAAAAATAATAAGGCACCCATTTTGATAGTCCAGGGGATGGCCCACGCCTGGTAAAAAGAATAAACAGAAAATTAATAAGGCACCCATGTTGGTAATCCAGGGGATGGCCCACGCCTGGTAAAAAGAATAACAGAAAAAACAGAAAATAATAAGGCACTCATTTTGATAGCCCAGGGGATGGCCCTCGCCTGGTGAAAAAATTAAACAGAAAAACAATAAGGCACCCATTTTGATAGTCCAGGGGATGGCCCACGCCTGGTAAAAAACAGAAAAAAAAGAAACAAAAATAATGAGGCACCAATTTTGATAGTCCAGGGGATGGCCCACGCCTGGTAAAAAGGATAAACAGAGAAAGGAAAAGAAGACCAGACGACAATCGCTTGCATTGTAGGCAAATTCATACTTGAAATTTCTACTGCACTGGATTATGGTCATGGATGTGGTTGGCCAGGATATTGCGAAGCGCCAAGCCTTCACCATCTGTACCTGCATGGTCCTGACCTGGTGGTGCTTGATAGTGGATTGGATTGATGACCCATGAACTCTCAAAGGGACACTGCCAGCATTCGAAAACATTGTGCAATGCACAACAAACCAATGTTACGTCAGAAACAAAGTCCGGGTCTGAATAGTTGTTTTTCACAAGAATTCTGAAACGCCCCTTCAGCCGTCCAAATGCCTGTTCCACAACGCGACGGGTTCGAATCAGGCGGAAGTTGAAGGTCTTCTCCTGAGGTAGTAGTAGTAGTAGTAGTAGTAGTAGTAGTAGTAGTAGTAGTAGTAGTAGTAGTAGTAGTAGTAGTAGTAGTAGTAGTAATAGTAGTATTTATTATTTGACTAGGGGAGTCCCAACAGGCATGGCCTTGTTACAGGGAACCCTAGGTGAATCTTTGTGAGGTGAGCAAAAGTACCAGCAGATTGTGCCTGACGAAAGTTTGGAGGAAGAGTGTTCCACGGACCTGCCGCCAGAAAAGAAACTGAGCGCAGTCCATACCCAATATGTACAGTAGGTAATACTAAGGCAGCTGTATCCTGGCCACGAGTACGAGCATTTGTGTGCGGGCCAACTGAACGCAGGAGAAACAGTGAGTGAAGGAGGGGGCTAGTAATTGATGACAAGCCGCGAAAGACCGAAACGTATAGTTTCAAATTAACTCGTTGCTCAAACGAATACAGATGACACCGTTGTAAAACTAATGCAGTTGGGGTCATTCTATCTAAACCAAATGCCTTCTTCATCGCAATATGGCTGACCGTTACAGGTGGTACTGGGTTTGAAAAGCACTTCACGAGCGACGAAGAGAGTGCGAATGCGGCATCTCCAACCAGGTAGGGCAGGACTCGATTGTTTCCGATAGTCTTTTCTGGTACGTTGAGCCATTCGCGGGTTGTGAGATTGTCAAAGAAACGAGAGTTGATATATGCGGCAGCATCTTCCACTGAGCCAGGATTACCCACGTTCATATACGTGAATATCCCCCGGGCATCAACTGCAGCCAACAGAAGAATGGCAATCCTATGCTTATAGCACCAACACGAATCCCCATACAGAGCTGTCTTCTTCATCTCCACGAATCATCCATCCAGTGTGCCCGCACACTGAGGGAGACAGCACAATCCTTCAAGATCGACGACAACTTGACGGAGCTCGTCACCCAAGGGAAATTTACTTGCGTCGCGCACTAGATGCCTCTTGAAGGCCTGGACAGTTTCATGCACAATCTTGCCTGCAGTGGATTTCCAAACACCATATTGCCTTGCCAAGGTCTCGAAGGAAACATTATTTGCCAAGCAGGACAGAGTCATAGCCAACCTCTTTTCTGAGCTGACAGACTTCCTCATCTTTGTCGTGGCTTTTACCAGGTGATGTCCGTACTTCATATGCAGACGATGAAAAGCCTCTTTCGACAGACGGAACTCGTCCCTGTACTGAAAGCCTTTCCAATCACTGAACCTCTCCCCTACAATTCGGTATGCACTGAGGAAATCTCTCTCCCATGTACCTCCGAGACGTGGAGCAGTCCAGAATCTCCTTCCCCTTTTGCCCTTGCGCAAAATTCCCCAAAAAAGTGGAGAATACAGGAGCGGGAGGAGACGAGTGAAGAAATCTGCTCCATGTTCATTATTCAGATGGTCCGTTCATAACCTTGAACCTTCCAAGTATGGAAGGCTGTCGGTTAGCGCTTCGGAGATTTGTTGAAGCTAGGTCTAAGAAAGTCGAATGTCTCAGTACTCTGTCAGTTTTGTACCTAGATATTGCACTTTCTGACTGTATATAGTATCCAGTTACAGTGATGGAGAGTTACTCTTAACTCGTATCCATATGTCCTTTTCTTTTCTACATCTATGTATTTATGCTCACCAATTTAAAAAACTTTATTATAATAATTATTGTTGGTCCTCCAACATCTTTTCTGTATCTCCCTGCAGAAGATACGCCGGCTCAGTAACCTGTAATCGCCAAAGCGGGGCCATATTTCGGAGCCATGACATGCCCAAAACGGACAGCGGTAATCATAGCAAAAAAGCTTCTGTGTATCCCGCTTAAGGGGGCACATCACCCAAAAATTTCATATGGCATTCAATTGACCGTAACTTTGGTGTTTCTCAGTGGATTTGAGTGAAATTTTGACCATACACTCCTGCCACTATGCTGGCCCTCAGGACATGATTTACAAGTTCTTGCACCTCACTGATAGGCTTTCCAGGCCGGAAAAACTCAAATTTCCGGCATAGTGCTACGGTGTGCGAGCCACCCAGGAGCCAAACAAATGCATTTACATTTTTTTCACATTTTCGTGCCCATTCTATCCGTGCAACCTAAAACAAGTCCAGAAGCAGCCATGGGTGGTGGGGTAGGGCCCCTCAACGTGGCCCTGGAATCTGTCACAACGGAACGAGTGGGCCGGTTCTCTCACGGACTCCCACAGACCCAAGTCAATGTTTGAATTTTTTTAGGTTAAGCACGTGCTACGAGGTGCTACTATTGATACAACATCCAGTGCTGGAACCCCCACAGCAAGCCATTTCCACAGCGCTGCGGACCAAATCCAGGATGCCCTCAGAAACCGGCAAAGACTGCCACTCACGTTTCACTACTGCCTAGTACTGTATCCTACCTGACTTCTTGACACGACTCAAACTTGCCAAAGTCACTAAGTCAACGTCAACTACAATAATCAAGCCACATATCTGCAACGTCACGAGGGTGCTGGCAAAAGTCCTGCTGCACGGCGGCGGGCTTCGCCCGCCGCCGTGCAGCCCAATACGTGATTTTTTGGACTTGGGGCAAAATTCTGCACACTTTCGCGTGTTTCCATAATACGACAAGTTTTCGCATGGTCTGCTCACATTCAAATACAGTGCTGCCAACAAATGACAGCATGCAACAAAAAAATCTTTCCTTGCAAGGGCACATTTTCGGCCATAACTCTTGAACGGCTGGTCAGATAGGGACGCAGTTTTCAGAGAATTTGCAGCTATTCATGAGGGGATATAAGGAAATGGGCGCCAGAACGAGGCAAAACTATAGAGGACGGGTGACGACAACTAAGGGATACATTGAATTTGAAACGAATTAGCAAAGACGGAAACTGGTAAAAGACATGATGAAAATACAGCAAGGACAGAATCTGACGACGCCACTTCAGGGATGACCAGTCACAAGTACGATCGAGAATCTGCTTCGGGGTTTCCCACTCAGGAGGGTGCCGGGTCTTACAAAGCAGATATGAACGAGCAGCAACGGCTTGCAGTCGGTCTAACGTAAGCGAATCTGAATGGGATACGGCAGACAGGGACTGCGTATTCTAACATTAGTCGTACGTAACACTTGTTGAGCAAATTCACGGTTGAAGCAGAGAGGAAATGGGCCATATGGCGCAACAGAAAAACACGACTGCGAAACTTATGGGTGATAGATTATGGTCAGAAAAATTTAGTGAAGGAGTGATAGTCACGCCGAGATGACAGTGGCTATCACCTTTCTGAATAGGCACACCGGTCATTGTCAAGGGGGATGACGGGCCGGGGGCTAATGCATATTTTTGAAAGGGTAGGTGGACGCATTTACTGGTGTTAAATGTCATGGCAGTAGCTGATGACCATTGACAACACTTATCAATGTCAGTCTGGAGCAATGCATGATGGATAGGAAGTGAGGTGTTTGCTGGAGAAACAAGAATTAAATTAGAGTCATCAGCAAAAAGGGATAGGGTACTAGAAGCAGGGGCATCAGGAAAGGAGTTGATGCACAGGTTAAAAAGAAGCGGGCCGAGATGGGAACCTTGGGGTACGCCAGCGGTGATGGGCAAAGGGTCAGAAAGAGTTTGGCCAATGCGAACGCAAATACTACGATCACTGATGAAGTCCTTCGCCCAAGAACAAACAGAAAGAGAACACCAACCTGAAACAGATTGAATAACTAAATGATGGCTAACTCTGTCAAAGGCAATAGAAAAATCAAGGAACAGCTGGTCACAAGACGACTTAGAGTCAAATGCACGCGAAACAATTGAGGTAGGCTGTACCAATTGGTCAACTGTTGACCTCTTTCGACAAAAGCCAAACTGGCTGGAACTGATACTTTTATGGCTCTCAACAAGCGAGTAGAGGGCTAATCATAGACTCATACAATTTGGCAACTGCATTTAACAGCGATATAGGACGGTAATTGACTGGGTGAGAAGGATTACCTTTTCCCTTAAACACACGTGTACAACAACGGCAGATTTCCACTCCCTGGGCTGAGTACTGGACAGCAAGCAGCGGTTGAAAAGGGCGGAAAGAGACTGTGACGTGACCTCAGCTGTTTCACGGAGGATGCGATTGTTCAGCAGTCCAGCGGTTTTACGTTGAATGGGAAGTCTGGATAGCGTGTCAAATACGGACTGCACAGAGAATGGTTGTATGGAGAACTTCACAGTGGACGTGGGTGTTAAAATACCAGCTGAGTGCAGGTCAGGTGTTAGCAGTGGCGCCTGGCTGTAGCTCGCAAACACTTTGGCTAGGAGATTCGTCTTTTCCGTATTACTAGTGGATGGGTAGGCTTGGTTGTCATGGTAGAGGTCAGGGATAACCGGAGACGGGCGATTCACATTAAAAAGGATCTTTGCTCTGCGCCACCATGTACGGGTTCCATGATGCTGAGCCATGTCTCTCGCCATCCTCTCGTGATAATGGCGTTTCGCCTTCCGGAGCAAGGAAGTAAGACAGTTACGTGAGAGTCTAAACGCTATCCAACTATCTGGAGATCCGAGACGTTTGGCCTTGGCGAAGAGGCGATCCCGAAGCCGCCTCTGACGATGGTGAACAGCAGAGTACCAAGGCTTGTTCGATGGAAATGTGCTTCTCCGGACAACGGGAACAAACAACGATACAGAGTCTTCCAGCGCTGTGCGCCACAATGACCAGGCCTCAACTGTTTGCGCATTTTGGACGGCATCTAGCAAGGGTAGTTGCCACACGTGTTTGTTAAATGCTTGCCAGTCCGTGTGGGCAAAGTCGAGCCAGGTGTTTTGTGCAGAAGATATTTGGGCTGTGGAGCCTGCTGATCGGTTGTGGACGACATCGAAAACTACAGGACAGTGATCAGATACCGGTGGGAGGATGGTGAGATGGGAGACTGCTATTGGAGCATTAGTGATAACTAGGTCGAGTAGTGATGAACTCTTACCACTTGCGGAGTAGCGGGTAGGCTGTTGATCCACAAGTTGCGATAAGCCCAGATCATCCAGGGTGTCAGACATGCATGTACCAGCAGGTGTATCAGGATCGGATGCTAGCCATTTCGAGAGGCGAGCGTTAAAGTCGCCAATGACAAATATGGAAGCTTGAGGACAAGATATTGATTGAATGCAGGTGCGGAGTGCACTGCAGAACTGATCAGGTGGCTGCCGAGGAGGACGGTAACAACAGAACACAAACGTGGAGTTGGGGCGATGCTCTAGTTCTATGCACACAATTTCAATGGTTGGATCAGCAGGCTGAAGATCTGGACGATGTTTGGTAATATGGAAAATGGAAGGGTGGAGGAGGAATGCCACTCCACCTCCACGTCGAACGGTATTGTTGTGACGGTCATGACGGATAATTTTGTATTCAGCTGATGGTGTTAAATTGAACTTGTGATATCAGGAGTCAACCAGGTTTCAGTTATGCCCAAGATATCTAGTTGAGATGCGCCGAATAAGTTTTTAATCTCATCAGCCCGCTTCAGCCAGCTGCATGCGTTAACTGTGCAGATCCTGATACTCGACGGAGACTTCATATCAGGAATACAAGGTGAAAAGTTGAAAGTCAAAGGGGACGGTTGGAATGGTGGAGCAAGAGGGTTGAGTGCGGTCATTTGCGATTGTCGGCCGGGAGAGAACGGGGCTGCATTTGGGTTAAGAGTAAAAGCGTGTGGTGATGTGGGAAAAAAGATGGGTGCGTGCATATCGTACATCATGGGCCTACGGAAGCATCTCTGCAGAATTTTGTGGCTGTTTTTTACACGAAAAAAAGCTGCAAATACGGAGGTCGTTGTTGGTATTTCCACCCGAAAAGTAGGTTCGGAAGGATTGAAGGTTGATTTGTTTTAAATCCGTAATGCCGTCGAATGTCTGGAATATTCTTGTCCACTTGTTATCTATTAATTTATGAAAATAAAAAGGATCTACTCAGTAAACTGTAATAGCCGAAGCAGGGCTGTATTTCGGAGCTATGAAATGCCCAAAACGGACAGCGGTAATCATCGCAAAAAGCTTCTGTGAATCCCGCTTTAGGTAAAAGTATTTGTAGAATATATTGTGGATTGTAATTTTTCTCTAATTTCATCCACTTTCACCGGTATCGGAAAAGTGCCCAACTTGTGTTTATGCGATATCGTACATCATGGGCCGACGGAAACATCTCCGCAGAATTTTGTGTTCTTTTTTTTATTCGAAAAAAGGTTGCAAAATACGGAGGCCGTTGTTGGTATTTCCACCCGAAAAGTAGGTTCGTAAGAATTGAAGGTTGATTTGTTTTAAATCCGTAATGCCGTCGAATGTCTGGAATATTCTTGTCCACTTGTTATCTATTAATTTATGAGAAGAAAAAAGGACCTACTCAGTAAACTGTAATAGCCGAAGGAGGGCTGTATTTCGGAGCTATGAAATGCCCAAAACGGACAGCGGTAATCATCGCAAAAAGCTTCTGTGAATCCCGCTTTAGGTAAAAGTATTTGTAGAATATTATTACGGATTTTCATTTTTCTCTAATTTCATCCACTTTTCCCGGTATCGGAAAAGTTCTCTACTTGTGTTTATGTGATATCGTACATTTGTACATCATGGGCCTAAGGAAACATCTCCGCAGAATTTTGTGCCCGTTGTTTTTACAAGAAAAAAGGCTGCAAATACGGAGATCGTTGTTGGTATTTCCACCCGAAAGGTAGGTTTGGAAGGATTGAAGGTTGATTTGTTTTAAATCGTAATGCCCTCGAATGTCTGGAATATTCTTGTCCACTTGTTATCTAATAATTTGTGAAGAGAGAAAGGACCTATACGTCACTTGTTATGACTGAGGTAATTTGAAATAATTTATTATATTGTTGTTCCTCAAACATCTTTTCTGTTTCTCCCTGCAGAAGATAAGGCGGCTCAGTAAACTGTAATAGCCGACGCAGGGCCGTATTTCGGAGCCAAAACGGACAGCGGCAATCACTACATCAACAACATGCGTGAACACATCAACATGAAGCAATCGTTACCACAGAACAACTGCAGCCACCTCAATAACCATACCTAGCACCGCAACATGAGGAACACACTCATTGACAGGTTGAAGAGCAGCCACCTCTCCCTGAACCTCTGTTGCTTCCGGCAGTATTCAACGCCTAGGACTGCTGGCAAAGAGCCGATGGCAATTCCGTCATTGGTTTGTTAGGTCGTCGTGTGGGTAATTCCAACTGTTTGTCGTTTTGCTGTATGTTTGTCGTGATGTTGTTTTTGTTCAAGATGTTATTGTTTTTGTTTCGGTTGGATTAGACCCGTACATGTACTTGTGCATGTGTAAAAAAAAAAAAAAAAAAAAAAAAAAAAAAAAAAAATATTTTGTTTCTATGTTCCAAAATAAAAAAAATTATTTTGTCGAACTGATTTTTATGTTGCGAGTGCCACTGCTGACAGGAAGTACGTATACCACTAAGAGGTATAGCAGGAACCACAATAAATCGCCGGCCCAAACAAATAAATTGTGTTCCGCTAATTTTGAATGTAGAATCTCGTACAGCGGTACAAAACGTACAAAACGGACAGCGGTAATCATCGCAAAAAAGCTTCTGTGAATCCCACTTAAGGTAAAAGTATTTGTAGAATATATTGTGGATTGTTATTTTTCTCTAATTTCATCCACTTTCACCGGTATCGGAAAAGTGCCCAACTTGTGTTTATGCGATATCGTACACCATGGGCCGACGGAAACATCTCCGCAGAATTTTGTGTTCTTTTTTTTACTCGAAAAAAGGTTGCAAATACGGAGGCCGTTGTTGGTATTTCCACCCGAAAAGTAGGTTCGTAAGGATTGAAGGTTGATTTGTTTTAAATCCGTAATGCCGTCAAATGTCTGGAATATTCTTGTCCACTTGTTATCTATTAATTTATGAAAAGAAAAAGGACCTACTCAGTAAACTGTAATAGCCGAAGCAGGGCTGTATTTCGGAGCTATGAAATGCCCAAAACGGACAGCGGTAATCATCGCAAAAAGCTTCTGTGAATCCCGCTTTAGGTAAAAGTATTTGTAGAATATTATTACGGATTTTCATTTTTCTCTAATTTCATCCACTTTTCCCGGTATCGGAAAAGTTCTCTACTTGTGTTTATGTGATATCGTACATTTGTACATCATGGGCCTAAGGAAACATCTCCGCAGAATTTTGTGCCCGTTGTTTTTACAAGAAAAAAGGCTGCAAATACGGAGATCGTTGTTGGTATTTCCACCCGAAAGGTAGGTTTGGAAGGATTGAAGGTTGATTTGTTTTAAATCGTAATGCCCTCGAATGTCTGGAATATTCTTGTCCACTTGTTATCTAATAATTTGTGAAGAGAGAAAGGACCTATACGTCACTTGTTATGACTGAGGTAATTTGAAATAATTTATTATATTGTTGTTCCTCAAACATCTTTTCTGTTTCTCCCTGCAGAAGATAAGGCGGCTCAGTAAACTGTAATAGCCGACGCAGGGCCGTATTTCGGAGCCAAAACGGACAGCGGCAATCACTACATCAACAACATGCGTGAACACATCAACATGAAGCAATCGTTACCACAGAACAACTGCAGCCACCTCAATAACCATACCTAGCACCGCAACATGAGGAACACACTCATTGACAGGTTGAAGAGCAGCCACCTCTCCCTGAACCTCTGTTGCTTCCGGCAGTATTCAACGCCTAGGACTGCTGGCAAAGAGCCGATGGCAATTCCGTCATTGGTTTGTTAGGTCGTCGTGTGGGTAATTCCAACTGTTTGTCGTTTTGCTGTATGTTTGTCGTGATGTTGTTTTTGTTCAAGATGTTATTGTTTTTGTTTCGGTTGGATTAGACCCGTACATGTACTTGTGCATGTGTAAAAAAAAAAAAAAAAAAAAAAAAAAAAAATTATTTTGTTTCTATGTTCCAAAATAAAAAAAATGATTTTGTCGAACTGATTTTTATGTTGCGAGTGCCACTGCTGACAGGAAGTACGTATACCACTAAGAGGTATAGCAGGAACTACAATAAATCGCCGGCCCAAACAAATAAATTGTGTTCCGCTAATTTTGAATGTAGAATCTCGTACAGCGGTACAAAACGTACAAAACGGACAGCGGTAATCATCGCAAAAAAGCTTCTGTGAATCCCACTTAAGGTAAAAGTATTTGTAGAATATATTGTGGATTGTTATTTTTCTCTAATTTCATCCACTTTCACCGGTATCGGAAAAGTGCCCAACTTGTGTTTATGCGATATCGTACACCATGGGCCGACGGAAACATCTCCGCAGAATTTTGTGTTCTTTTTTTTACTCGAAAAAAGGTTGCAAATACGGAGGCCGTTGTTGGTATTTCCACCCGAAAAGTAGGTTCGTAAGGATTGAAGGTTGATTTGTTTTAAATCCGTAATGCCGTCAAATGTCTGGAATATTCTTGTCCACTTGTTATCTATTAATTTATGAAAAGAAAAAGGACCTACTCAGTAAACTGTAATAGCCGAAGCAGGGCTGTATTTCGGAGCTATGAAATGCCCAAAACGGACAGCGGTAATCATCGCAAAAAGCTTCTGTGAATCCCGCTTTAGGTAAAAGTATTTGTAGAATATTATTACGGATTTTCATTTTTCTCTAATTTCATCCACTTTTCCCGGTATCGGAAAAGTTCTCTACTTGTGTTTATGTGATATCGTACATTTGTACATCATGGGCCTAAGGAAACATCTCCGCAGAATTTTGTGCCCGTTGTTTTTACAAGAAAAAAGGCTGCAAATACGGAGATCGTTGTTGGTATTTCCACCCGAAAGGTAGGTTTGGAAGGATTGAAGGTTGATTTGTTTTAAATCGTAATGCCCTCGAATGTCTGGAATATTCTTGTCCACTTGTTATCTAATAATTTGTGAAGAGAGAAAGGACCTATACGTCACTTGTTATGACTGAGGTAATTTGAAATAATTTATTATATTGTTGTTCCTCAAACATCTTTTCTGTTTCTCCGTGCAGAAGATAAGGCGGCTCAGTAAACTGTAATAGCCGACGCAGGGCCGTATTTCGGAGCCAAAACGGACAGCGGCAATCACTACATCAACAACATGCGTGAACACATCAACATGAAGCAATCGTTACCACAGAACAACTGCAGCCACCTCAATAACCATACCTAGCACCGCAACATGAGGAACACACTCATTGACAGGTTGAAGAGCAGCCACCTCTCCCTGAACCTCTGTTGCTTCCGGCAGTATTCAACGCCCAGGACTGCTGGCAAAGAGCCGATGGCAATTCCGTCATTGGTTTGTTAGGTCGTCGTGTGGGTAATTCCAACTGTTTGTCGTTTTGCTGTATGTTTGTCGTGATGTTGTCTTTTGTTCAAGATGTTATTGTTTTTGTTTCGGTTGGATTAGACCCGTACATGTACTTGTGCATGTGTATTTATTTTGTTTCTATGTTCCAAAATAAAAAAAATGATTTTGTCGAACTGATTTTTATGTTGCGAGTGCCACTGCTGACAGGAAGTACGTATATCACTAAGAGGTATAGCAGGAACCACAATAAATCGCCGGCCCAAACAAATAAATTGTGTTCCGCTAATTTTGAATGTAGAATCTCGTACAGCGGTACAAAACGTACAAAACGGACAGCGGTAATCATCGCAAAAAAGCTTCTGTGAATCCCGCTTTAGGTAAAAGTATTTGTAGAATATATTGTGGATTGTTATTTTTCTCTAATTTCATCCACTTTCACCGGTATCGGAAAAGTGCCCAACTTGTGTTTATGCGATATCGTACATCATGGGCCGACGGAAACATCTCCGCAGAATTTTGTGTTCTTTTTTTTACTCGAAAAAAGGTTGCAAATACGGAGGCCGTTGTTGGTATTTCCACCCGAAAAGTAGGTTCGTAAGGATTGAAGGTTGATTTGTTTTAAATCCGTAATGCCGTCGAATGTCTGGAATATTCTTGTCCACTTGTTATCTATTAATTTATGAAAAGAAAAAAGGACCTACTCAGTAAACTGTAATAGCCGAAGCAGGGCTGTATTTCGGAGCTATGAAATGCCCAAAACGGACAGCGGTAATCATCGCAAAAAGCTTCTGTGAATCCCGCTTTAGGTAAAAGTATTTGTAGAATATTATTACGGATTTTCATTTTTCTCTAATTTCATCCACTTTTCCCGGTATCGGAAAAGTTCTCTACTTGTGTTTATGTGATATCGTACATTTGTACATCATGGGCCTAAGGAAACATCTCCGCAGAATTTTGTGCCCGTTTTTTTACAAGAAAAAAGGCTGCAAATACGGAGATCGTTGTTGGTATTTCCACCCGAAAGGTAGGTTTGGAAGGATTGAAGGTTGATTTGTTTTAAATCGTAATGCCCTCGAATGTCTGGAATATTCTTGTCCACTTGTTATCTAATGATCTGTGAAGAGAGAAAGGACCTATACGTCACTTGTTATGACTGAGGTAATTTGAAATAATTTATTCCCGTAGCTATGCAGAAGACGTTACTTCAGTAACGTCTGGCGCTAGCCAGGGTCCACACAGCTTTAATTTGGTGTTTGTTTGTGTGTTTGTTTGTTTGTGTCACGCCTGGCGCTATTTTGTATCTATCCCGTACTGTACCGTACCAGCAAAGACAGCTGGCCACAATATTTTTGTTTGTTTGTGCCATCGACATGCCTGGCGCTATCCCGTACCTGTCCCGTATCATCAAGAGTACGGTACCATCAAGAGAATGAGTATATATGCGAAGTGTATGGGGGAATGCATTCAGTGCAGTAACATTAAATTTTGTGTGGATTTGTGTGCGAGGCCGAGATCCCACTAGCAGGCTGGCTGGGCCGCCTGTCGACCAGCCCGGAAATCGCATGTAGGCCGATAGCATAATAATTATAACGTATATACAGTCATGTAGATGTATAGCAGGGAGTCATATTATGTAAACGACTCCCTTCTGTATGGGGAGATTTTCTGGAAAGAAATACGAAGGAGGGAGACGAGTAAATGCAATCAGAATGGATGTTAGTTGCCGTCAGTATAATAATAATAATAAGAAGAAGAAGAAGAAGAACGCCCGTGATCGGCAGAGTCAGCGCCGGTCCCAGGAAACGTCAGGACAGACATCCCGTCGACTCCAGAACGCCCGTCATCGGCAGAGTCAGCGCCGGTCCCATAGCTATGCAGAAGACGTTACTTGTACTTCAGTATTTCATTGAAACGTTTTTGCAAAACAATGATTTAGCTAATCAAAGGAAAAGCATTTCCATCAGTTCTAACAACATGCGCGATGAGCTAGGCAACAAAGCATAGCGCAGGGCCCTGAGCTTCCAAGCTCTCTCGTTATATTGTTGTTCCTCAAACATCTTTTCTGTTTCTCCCTGCAGAAGATAAGGCGGCTCAGTAAACTGTAATAGCCGACGCAGAGCCGTATTTCGGAGCCAAAACGGACAGCGGCAATCACTACATCAACAACATGCGTGAACACATCAACATGAAGCAATCGTTACCACAGAACAACTGCAGCCACCTCAATAACCATACCTAGCACCGCCACATGAGGAACACACTCATTGACAGGTTGAAGAGCAGCCACCTCTCCCTGAACCTCTGTTGCTTCCGGCAGTATTCAACGCCGAGGACTGCTGGCAAAGAGCCGATGGCAATTCCGTCATTGGTTTGTTAGGTCGTCGTGTGGGTAATTCCAACTGTTTGTCGTTTTGCTGTATGTTTGTCGTGATGTTGTCTTTTGTTCAAGATGTTATTGTTTTTGTTTCGGTTGGATTAGACCCGTACATGTACTTGTGCATGTGTATTTATTTTGTTTCTATGTTCCAAAATAAAAAAAATGATTTTGTCGAACTGATTTTTATGTTGCGAGTGCCACTGCTGACAGGAAGTACGTATATCACTAAGAGGTATAGCAGGAACCACAATAAATCGCCGGCCCAAACAAATAAATCGTGTTCCGCTAATTTTGAATGTTGAATCTCGTACAGCGGTACAAAACGTACAAAACGGACAGCGGGAATCATCGCAAAAAAGCTTCTGTGACTCCCGCTTTAGGTAAAAGTATTTGTAGAATATATTGTGGATTGTTATTTTTCTCTAATTTCATCCACTTTCACCGGTATCGGAAAAGTGCCCAACTTGTGTTTATGCGATATCGTACATCATGGGCCGACGGAAACATCTCCGCAGAATTTTGTGTTCTTTTTTTTACTCGAAAAAAGGTTGCAAATACGGAGGCCGTTGTTGGTATTTCCACCCGAAAAGTAGGTTCGTAAGGATTGAAGGTTGATTTGTTTTAAATCCGTAATGCTGTCGAATGTCTGGAATATTCTTGTCCACTTGTTATCTATTAATTTATGAAAAGAAAAAAGGACCTACTCAGTAAACTGTAATAGCCGAAGCAGGGCTGTATTTCGGAGCTATGAAATGCCCAAAACGGACAGCGGTAATCATCGCAAAAAGCTTCTGTGAATCCCGCTTTAGGTAAAAGTATTTGTAGAATATTATTACGGATTTTCATTTTTCTCTAATTTCATCCACTTTTCCCGGTATCGGAAAAGTTCTCTACTTGTGTTTATGTGATATCGTACATTTGTACATCATGGGCCTAAGGAAACATCTCCGCAGAATTTTGTGCCCGTTTTTTTTACAAGAAAAAAGGCTGCAAATACGGAGATCGTTGTTGGTATTTCCACCCGAAAGGTAGGTTTGGAAGGATTGAAGGTTGATTTGTTTTAAATCGTAATGCCCTCGAATGTCTGGAATATTCTTGTCCACTTGTTATCTAATAATCTGTGAAGAGAGAAAGGACCTATACGTCACTTGTTATGACTGAGGTAATTTGAAATAATTTATTATATTGTTGTTCCTCAAACATCTTTTCTGTTTCTCCCTGCAGAAGATAAGGCGGCTCAGTAAACTGTAATAGCCGACGCAGAGCCGTATTTCGGAGCCAAAACGGACAGCGGCAATCACTACATCAACAACATGCGTGAACACATCAACATGAAGCAATCGTTACCACAGAACAACTGCAGCCACCTCAATAACCATACCTAGCACCGCCACATGAGGAACACACTCATTGACAGGTTGAAGAGCAGCCACCTCTCCCTGAACCTCTGTTGCTTCCGGCAGTATTCAACGCCGAGGACTGCTGGCAAAGAGCCGATGGCAATTCCGTCATTGGTTTGTTAGGTCGTCGTGTGGGTAATTCCAACTGTTTGTCGTTTTGCTGTCTGTTTGTCGTGATGTTGTCTTTTGTTCAAGATGTTATTGTTTTTGTTTCGGTTGGATTAGACCCGTACATGTACTTGTGCATGTGTATTTATTTTGTTTCTATGTTCCAAAATAAAAAAATGATTTTGTCGAACTGATTTTTATGTTGCGAGTGCCACTGCTGACAGGAAGTACGTATACCAATAAGAGGTATAGCAGGAACCACAATAAATCGCCGGCCCAAACAAATAAATTGTGTTCCGCTAATTTTGAATGTTGAATCTCGTTTTCGTGACGTGTAATTTGGAGTTTTATTTCATGACAACATATGTGCAGCTAGACATCCAGGTCATGTGATGAAGGTGAACTTCAGGGAATTGGTCGGTCTCTTCTTGGTTCATCATTTTAAAGAAGTCTTAGTTCATGAAGTTAAATGTCAAATTATAATGTTTAATTATTATTAATTATTCTTCTAAAGTCAAAAGTGTCGGGAATCAATCGAATTGCGATTATAAGAACTAGCCAAACCAACAGATCACAGAGCCGTAGATTGTGTTAAAAAAGCGTGGACTAAGGCGTGAAAAACATGGAAGGTAAAATATGGTTATAAATGATGAACAAAAACATTGCTTCCACCTAGTTTTTGCGCAGCACTCCTCGGGAAACTCCCTTGTATAAATAAAGGGAACATTCAATAAGAGTATAATAGATGCAGACATGGCCAGACAACAACGAGTTCATGGAATTTCTTTTTAGGATTTTTATGTTATTCAAAATCGATTTTCGTGTTCCGCTCATCAGTGAATAGTATCGGAACTGAGGGTACTGTGTACAAACAACAACATTTTATAACAGCATAATTAAAAGTGTGAACAAGAAAGGAAGTGCTACAGTATTACATAATAGGTGTCAAACATAGTGCTAGCATATATAACTGAGTGCAGGCACAAAGCATGAGGTGATACAGTGCAGCATGACACAACATTTACATTTGATAACCAGCTACGAGAACAACTTTAGCGCGACTACATGCTTCCTTTGTTTACTTCGATTTTGAATAAGTTTTGTTTTTTCACGGCTGAGCGTAGCGAAAGAGTGCAAAAAACGTATTTTCCACTCACAAATATTTTCGTGCATTTGCTCTTGTTCTGCGCAACTCCGTTGAACCTGCCATCGTGGTCTTTGTTTTTCCTCGTGGTAGTTGAAGTTTTCAAGTGCTCCAGTTTTTAGTTTCCACTCGCAGCCACACAACACCACAACTCATCTTATTATTTTTCAGAGTAGATCTACAGTGTAATAGTCCAGAAGAAAGAAACGACAGTGCCGTGCACCGTCTATAATGAATCGGTCCAGCCTACAAAAGGTCCACCTCGACTGATTGAGCCTGCAAGCTGATGTACCAGTAACCTGACGTATTTGGGAGCTGCAGATCGATCTGCGAAAGGCGGAAACAGCTAAAACGAGCTGAGCGCAATCCGCCACACACAAGCAAGTTTGGTACCAGGCGGAGCAGAGTCACCGTTGACAACTACACAAATCAGGGCGTTTCGGACGACATGCAAAGATTGTGGAAGTAAAATTTAGTTGACAAAACAATTGGTCACTCAGTTCCGACATGTCGAGTCGACACCTACCTGTACCGCAACCATACTCCTCAAAGGCTTCAGCGAGTCCTTCAGAGTTTTCCGTGGGCGTAGTGATGGGATCGAGAGTCTACGGAGTCGGTGATGAGCGCTGTCGATCACAACATCGTGTCCCAAATGGTGGCGAAGCTCCTGGCAGAGGTGACACCGGAGTCATACTGAAGTAGTTGTATGATATCGTGGCAAAGGCCAGCAAGGTCGTAGCTGTCTGTTGACAACACCAACCGGAGTTCACTGGGACAGCCAGCCAGTTTTCGGACCGCACATGGAGCGGAGAGAAAAGATAAGTATCAGCACTTGAAACTGTGGATGTTTTTTCGATAATTTACGAAGTACATAATCATGTAGTTGACACAATCGAAAGGGGTGTACATGCCGTCGTATTCAAGGGAGCAAACAAACGCCCAGCCCGTACCGCCCTAGGCCCTACACAGGGTGCATGATCAATGTCACGGGACCATCAGAATGTTATGGATGTGCAGAGCGATGTACATGACTGTATCGTGTTTGTAGAGGCAACCATGAACAACAAGAGTAGTTAGTTTGTCAGTCTGAGTACAAAAATCGGGCAACAATGGCATGGCAGTAAATGTTGTCCAAGTCAAACATCGTGCAAAATGCTAGTAAATTTCCGGCCAGGCGTAATCGGGGTGTGACAGATTTCGACGTCCGCAGCCATCGGACACACAAGGGGGGACAATTGGCCGGCAGGACGAGACAAATGTTTGTTTGTTTGTTTTTTTCACGGGTGGGGCCCACCAGACATGGTTCCGGAAGAAATTCACGCAAAAGTTGACTGCTTGCTGACTTCAAACTTGTGTTCCTGAGGTGCCCATCCACCTCACTCACGTCAGATTATTAGTAGTATTATTCACACATTTCTGCCGAATGAGTACGCGGCTAAGCAGTACAGGGAGCCAGCATATGTTCTCTCAGCATAAAAGCAAGCAAAGAATAAGGAGTACATGGGCAATGCAAACAGTTCCAAAGTGCAGCCTGGGATTGTACGAGTGCAAACATGTACGACAATAGTCATGGGCTATTGCAGCAAGCGACAACAACACAACAGATAATGGGACAGCAACCGCAGGG